>NC_056735.1:1131582538-1131685038 GCF_019279795.1 Protopterus annectens | reverse complement strand
TAGGGCATCCACTTTCCAGGCCCTGTTGTGAGGTGTCCTAGTGCAAAATTTGCTGAGCGGTAGGTGGGAGGCAAAAAGTCCACCTCCGGGGTCCCCCATTTCTGGATTAGAAGGCTGAAAGTGCTGGGGTCCAATTGCCACTCGTGTAGGTCTAGGAGATTTCTGCTTATGTCGTCTGCCAGAGAGTTTTGTTTGCCTGGCAGGAATTCAGCTTGCAGATGAATATGCATATCCAAGCCAGTGTTTCACTGGGCCATGGCTAGCCCGCAGAGTAGGTAAGAGTGATTTCCCTCCGCTTGTTGATGTACCACATAACTGTGGTGTTGTCTGTTTTTATTAGTAGGGGTCCTGGTGAGAGTAGGGATTTGAAAGCTGTCAGAGCGTGCTGAACAGATAGCATCTCTTTTTGGTTGATGTGCAGATGAATCTGACTTGGGCTCCAGTGGCCCTGAATGCACTTGTAGTCCAGGTGTGCCCCCCAGGCATAGTCTGATGCGTCTGTGGTTACGGTCTGGGTGGTGTGGGGTTGAGTAAAGGGAAGTACCTTGTTGTGGTTGCATGCTGCTGCCCACCAAAGAAACTATGTCCTTAGACAAGGTACGATAGGTATGACTGTGTCCAGGTCCTGAGAATGTTGGCACCAAAGACTTTTTAAGTACCACTGAAGTTTCTTCATATGGAATTAGTAGAATGCAAGAGGCCATGAACCCTAGGCTTTTCCTTGCAGATAGCTGGGTTCTGGTGGCCATTTGATGAAGTAGCCAGTCAGAAAGGCTTGTTTTTCTGGAGTAAGGAATGCCATCTGGGATGCTGCGTCCAAGCTTGCTCCCAGGAATACAATCTTTTGACTGGAAACTAGTTTTGATTTCTTTTCATTGATAGTGTACCCCAGGGAGGTTAGAAGGTTCTTTACAAATGTCAGGTGCTACAACAGCTTTTCCTGACTGCCTGAATCAGGCAATCGTCCAAGTATGGGTAAATTTGAACGTCTCTGTCTGCAATAGGCAATGGCTGGAGGAGTCAGGCGTTTTGTGAATACTCTGAGAGCAGTAGATAAGCCAAAGGGAAGCGCGTAGAACTGATAATGCATTGATCCTGCCCTGAAACGCAGGTATTCCCTGCATGAGTCCCTGATAGGGATGTGCATACAGCCTTCTTTTAGGTCTAGGGTGGCTAACCAGGCATCTTTGGCCAGCACAGGGAGAAGCTGCTGAAGGGTGAGCATTTTGAATTTTGGTACCACCAGGAAGGTGTTTAGAATGGAAAGATCTAGTATTGGGCGCCAAGTGCCATATTTCCTGGGTAGCAGGAAAAGTCTGGAATAGAACCCTTGACCTATCTATTCTGCAAGAACAGGATGAATTGCCCTTATGGAGAGCAGGGATTGAACTTGGTTTTGTGCCTCTGCCCACTGGTTTCGAGGAAGGTCTGGGAGCCCTTTTGGGGATGGCAGTGAATGGAAGTAAAATTTGTACCCCCGGGGGTACAGTATTGAGGACCCATCGGTCTTTGGTGATGGAGGTCCAGTTTTTTGCATGATGGGCAAGTTTTTCTCCTAGGGGCATGAGCAGTTTGGCAGAGGTGAGGAGTGGGGTTGAGAAGTCATAGTGAATTCTTTCCATAAGGGGTGGCTTAGCACTCCCTGGTTTTGAAGTGGAAGCACTGCATTGCTTAGATCTCTGCATACTCTGAGATTGTAATCAGAGGTGTCTGTTACTCCTGGGTCTAGTCTAAGTTGGACTTGAGGAGGCTGGAAAGGACTAATGCTTCAAGGGGCAATGTCTACTGAATCTAGGAGGCTGCACTTGCAAAAAAATCTTTTAGACTGTCTGCATAGATTTAGCTTTTTCTTCCATCTTTTTTAGGACCTCTTCTGCTTTGGTGCCAAACAGATTGTCCTTGTTCAAAGGAGCATCTACTAATTTTGATTTGACATGGTCTGGCAAGGTCTGCTCCTTAAGCCAAGCATGCCTTCTCAGTACAGAACCAGTGACTGCTGCCCTGCAAAATGCTTCTAGAGCGTCAAAGCCACATTGCAAAATATGCTTGCTGACTTGGCTTGCAGAATACACAAGCTCTTGTAATTCTTTATTTTCTGCACAGTCTGTAAAGGTAGATAATTTTTGCTTAATAAATTCCATAATATGTTGCTGGTATTTCAGCATGTGAAACTGTCAATTCAATGCCCTAATGGCAAGAGTTGCAGAGGTGTATACTTTTTTTACCCCATCTGTCTAAAGCTCGGGAATCTTAGCTGTAGTTGCTTTTATACCTTTAGGCCCCTGAGAAATGACCTCTGGGTCAGCAGTAAGATTTTTGAAAAGAAATTTGTGAGTGTCAGGGACTCTGTAGTACCTGTCTGGTTTCCTTAGAGCAGGGGGTAAAGTATCAGGAGTTAGACTGGATTCCATAGAGACATCATCCACAACATCCAGAACTGAAGGTATTGCTAAAGGTCTATGTTGTGGCAAATCAAAAAATTCCCCGAGTCTCTTTTTGGACTGAGGATAGTCTTGGCATTTCCAGTGGAAATGCTCTCAAAGTATGTAGGGTTTCACCAAAAGAAAAATCCTCTGGAGGGGAAGCAGGGGGAATGGATTCCTCTGCATCTGAATCCTCATAAGCAGATAAAGGCATGTCTTCATATTCAGAAACCTCAGAGTTGTCAGACTCTTGGTCTGTTAAAGCTGCTAGGGACAGATCTCTTTTTCACTTAGTAGGAGAAGGCTGGCTTCCCCTAATCAGCATAATCAGGTCTTCTGCCATTTTAAGCATTTGATGCTGTGGCAAAGAAACAGGTGCTTGAGTCTGGGTTGTCGTTTTTTTGTTTAGGCTTAGCTCATACTCTTGGTTTAGAAACTCTGTAGTTTAGGACTGAAGTCATCGGTTTGTGTTGAATATCGGTAGTGCGAACAACTTCCTCAGAAGCTGGTGCCTGCACAGCGGCTCTGGACCCATCCAAGGCAGAGACAACCGCAGGTTCCGTAATCAAAGAAGAGTCTTGTTGCATACCGGACTCCAAACGGGTCTCGGTAGCAGCCTGCGAATCCATCAAAGCGGGCATCAGGGGCTGCGAAAGCGCCTCACTGAGTACCGGCGAACTGGTGACTAGCTTAACGGAAGCATCGTCGGCAGTTTTGGACCTGTATGGTCTGTCTCCGTCTTTATCCTTACTTGTTTTGGGAGATCGGTAGTCGGATGGCTTACCAAAGCCATTTCGGAATAGGGAGATCGGGAGCGAAAGTATTTAGCAACAATAAGGGCCTGGCAACGAATAGTTTGGGCGTTGAACAAAGCATAAAACCAACAGCGAGGTACATGGTGGTCTGGGCCTAAACAGGTGACGCAGTAAGAATGGAAATCTCAATGTGGTATTTGCTTTCCACAGGTGAGACAATTATTAACTTTTTCTGACATCAGTAAGAGCAAGAAAAAAGGATCCCCAATGGGCTACTTAGCTTTAGAAGACTTCAGTTTGATTCAATTAGGACACGAAAACTCGGGTAGCAGCCGACCAGCACTCGTGCAAACTGCTTCTGCTTCGGGCTCCTCGACAAGAAAGACTGATGTAATGGCATCGGCTGCCTGTTTTTATACCCCTGATGACCTGACGTCAGTCCTGAAGCGACAGCAACCGACACAGAAATACCAAGTCTCTGGTATTTGGGCTGACTGAGGGCTACCTGCAGGCAGATAACCCAAGTGTGATGACTGCAACAGTGAAACATGAAGAACATCTGCCTTATGCTTACCAGCTGTTCACTTCTTCTACCAGTTGATAGGAAAGGATTGCTTCATCTCACAGGCTATACTATCAGTAAGCATCATACCTCCGGAACAACACATCAATAAACACATACTACTAGACCCATAACATATATAAAGGCTGTAAAGAAAAACTTGGCAAAATAATGTAGAACTTACTTTAAAATATCCCAGCCGCCAGCAAACAAGGCAACATGTACTCCTTTCTCCACTAACATGTACTGCAAATCCACAGAGCTCATCCAAGAGTCATCAGGAAAGCAAGCCTAAGCTCTTAAGGCTCATTAAGTCTGCTTTCAAACAGGGAAATGTTTTAATCATAGCGAGGCATACAAACTCCACATTCACCATGAATGGACAAGAACAGGGTGACTGTAAGCTGCTGATCTGGTACCAGCATCTATGATGTTACAGGGTCCCTTAAGCTAGACAGATTAAGACTTAGTGGTGGGCTCATGTGGAAGCAAATGACCGGAGGCACTTCACCCAGAGTGTCTTGAAACTTACTGTGCATGCATTACAGACAGGAAAGTCACTGGTCTTTAATTGTATCATGCCTTCATCAAGAGTGATGCCTAGATACAAAGACAAGACAACTGCGTTTAACAATTGACTAAGCAGTTGGTGTCATTCTGCAGGGATCCAGTATGCGTCAGCCTGAGATTATATGGTAGATAACATTTCCTGTTTTGCCAGGGATGGCTTACACCGCACATATTAGGGTTTTCACGTACTGGATAAAGCCTTTGCTGCCACCATGGGACCTTTTTAGGCAGTGCCCCCCCCCCCCCCCATTGGGCATTCTACAAAGAAAATGCAAACAAAATTTGGACAAATCAAAAGTGGCACTACTCAATGCTAGAAGTCTAAACAGACAGGTGACAGAACCTGAGGCCCTCCTGCAACTCTAACACACTCATATTTGTGCAGTTACCAAGACATAGTTTCAATGCAATGACAGCACTCCCCCTACATTAGGGTCTAGTGCCTATTATTCTTTCAGACCCTTGGGTAACTACAGGGGAGTATCTAAGTTTGTTAGAAACCCCATTACTTCTTATCAAATTACCCATAACCATAAATTGGCAATTCTGGACATCTAAAATCACTCTTACCAAATCCAAATATTACTTCACTGATAGATGCAGATCCACATCAATTTTGCCAAAAGGTCACCGAAATTACCTTGCCACAGAGAGTGAAACATCAAACCAAATACCTTTTTACTAGGAGACTTCAATTTCCCAGGCATTAACTGGCACACTTATCCCTCTAAAAACAAATATGCTCAGTGTTTCAGAATCTTCGTTAATACCAATGTACTGAAGCAAATTTTAAAACTACCCACTAGAGGCTCCAAATATCCTTGACCTGGTCCATACCAACCTAGCCCCCCCCCCCTGCATCTTCTCAACCCTGGTTAAATCTGACCACAAATCGGTTACCTTCTCTGTCATGTCTAGTGGTACCACCCCAGCATCAACTGAAACTATCTTTAGGGACTTAAAGGCAAACCTATTTCAGTTTGTAGTAGACCTATGCAAAATTCCCAACATTCCCTTGCAAATGGACCCAACTTGAAAGGGATACCACGTTTACCAGCATCTTAACAGTTGCATAGAAATGCCAGTACTTATTTGCCTTAAATATAAATGGTAATTTCAGGAATAAATCTCTCTAGTGCAACTCCTGCATTAATAAAGTGAAAAAAGAAAAATAATGAAAAGTTCAAGAAATCCCCATCTCCCTACTTCAAGACTAGAACAAAATAAACAAGCAACTTAAAACACAATTAGAACATGTAAAGCAGAGTATGAACTTAAGGTGGCTACAGACTCGAAAAGAAAACCAATTGTTTTATTCCTTCATTATCTTGCATAAGTAAATAATGTCCAAAAATGCGCTAAGCTGATCCATAATATCACCCATTCTGTCCCCAAGGATATAGCCAATATATCAGCAGACAAATTCAGTGCCAACTATCTCTCCTAACCACATCAGTGCCCCCACTATCCCTGTGAATTGTTTCCCCTGTAATCACCAATAAGCAGGTCTTAGAATACCTGTCAAAGGCTAAAAATACTTCTTCCAAGGGGCAGGGTAACATACCAGGCCGCGTCCTCATCAGTGCCAAGTGTGCACAATCTGAGCCTCTACTTAAAACTGCTCAATCTCCGCCCATCTACAGGGTTTGTTCTGGATGTCTGAAGAACATCCACTGTGACTTCCCTACACAAGGCTGTCCCCTCTACAGACCCAGATACTAAAAGACCCATCAGCCTCTCCAGCCTTATATGCAAAGCCATAGAACATATCATAGCAGAACTCTGAGGCAGACATAGGGATCTGGATCCCGAACAGTTTGGTTTTGTGAAGGGCAGATCCTTTCTTCTGAATCTAGTAAGCTTCTTCGAAAAGGTGTTTATCTCAGCCCAGCTAAGGCTTTTGATATTATCCTCCATGCTGGCTACTCCTGAAAAAATAGTAACGCTTAATGTAAACCCACGTCTCCCAAATATGCAACAAAGTCTAGAAGATTTAGGATCTTTGCTTGGAAGTGTTTACTTAGGGTATAAAAATACTTATGTAGATTCCAAAGAATTTTTCCACAGGTAGACAGCAAATGTTATAGGTGCGATGGAGAAAAAAAAAAAAGAGGTAACTGGGAACACATTTTCTGGACCTTTATGATTTAGCAGACTTTAAAGATTCCCTGAAGACTGCTCTGTCAGAGATGCTGGGTGAGCAAATTGGTGTAACTAAGGAAATTATTTTTTGAGCTATGATACAGAAATCAGAATTGCCTAATAAGACCTTGCTGAGTGCAATTATGGTGGCTGCAAAAAAATAACATAGCCCTCGGCCGGCCCAAATACCAGAGTCAATGTAATTGCATCAGTTTTTCTTGC
Source organism: Protopterus annectens (assembly GCF_019279795.1). Classification (NCBI taxonomy): domain Eukaryota; kingdom Metazoa; phylum Chordata; order Ceratodontiformes; family Protopteridae; genus Protopterus; species Protopterus annectens. The sequence continues at coordinate 1,131,678,364 of NC_056735.1, read as the reverse complement.
CCTAACCTGTCAGAAGCACAAGGAAATAAGGTAAAATGGTCCTGATGGCTAAAAGCCACAGTGGGAAGCTTATGCCCCCCTAGGGAAAGAAGATATAAGGGAAATGGGGGGGGGGGCAGGACTGCAATAGTGGATACACTCCAACATCTAAATTTATGGTAAGTGTACACAACTGTACTATGTTCTTCGTGTTTCACTGTTGCAGTCATCACCTGTGGGAGGATTCCCAAAGCTGAGGAGATGAGGGGGATAGGTTACAGCCCTAGGCATGGGTCAGCAAGCCCTGCAGAGGCAAACCCAGCCCTAGACTTAGAAAAAAAAAAGAGATAAGTGGCAAAGCTTTAAGGTATGAACAAAGGTCCAGGTGGCAGCTTCCAAGATGTCCTTGGTGGGGACTCCTCTGAGAAAGGCTGTGGAAGTGGAGGCTGCACTAGTGGAATGGGCATGAATAGACTGGGGGGATTTACCATGTAGTCTGTAATACAAATGGATACGGTGTGACATCCATTTGGAAACTGTTTGCTTGGAAATGGGCTTCCCCTCTGCCCCTGGGGCAATGCTGACAAGAAGCTTGTCTGCTTTTCTGAAGGGCTTAGTACGGTCCATGTAGTATCGGAGTTGTCTGTGCAGGTCTAGTGAGTGCAGAATTCTTTCCCCCTTGTTTTGAGGGTTGGGAAAGAAGGTGGGTAGATGTATGGCCTGGTTGAGGGTCACATCAGATACCACCTTGAGCATAAAGGAGGGGTTAGTCCTCAGGGAGACCCTGTCTGCATGGAAAATGATGAAGGGCTCAACAGCCATGAGTGCCTGAAGTTCTGAAACCCTTCTGGCTGAGGTGGTAGCTAGTAGGAAAGCAGTTTTCCAGGAGAGGTATTTCAATTCTGCTGAAGCAGCAGGTTCGAATGGAGGCAAGGTTAGTTTTTCTAAAACATAATTCAGGTCCCAGACCAGCATGGGAGGCCTTCTCGGAGGTCTGATATTAGATGCCCCTCTGAGGAATTGTTTAATCAAAGGATGTGAGAAGAGGGGTAGGTCTGAATCGGAATGAGCTGAAATGGCTGAGGCATGGATTTTAATAGAAGAGAAAAGCCACTACTGACCAACTTGGCTAGGTAGTCCAAGATAAGAGGGATGGAAGGATGTGAGATACTGGCCCCTCTGGACTGGCTCCAGGAGAAGAATCATTTCCATTTCCTTGTGTAATATTTTCTGGTGCTGGGCCTTCTGGCCTCTGGGATAATGTCCAGGACCTGTTTAACAGGGACCCCTTGTTTGCTTTTAAAGTATTAGCCATGCTGAAAGATTGAGAGTATGCAAGGCTGGGTGCAGTATCCCCCCCTCACCTGGGTCAAGAGGTCTGAGATCAGGGGAAGCTGCCCGAGGGGCTGTAAAAAGTCAGACTGCGCATTAAGGGGTACCAATGCTGTCTGGGCCAGTCTGGAGCAATGAGGATGGCCTTTGGTCTCTCCTCCCTTATTTTGATCAGTACCTTGGGAATAGGAGGCAGAGGAGGGAAAGCGTACACAAAGAGGGAGTTCCAGGGGAAATGTCAAGGCATCCACATTCCACGCTAGGTGGCGATACTCCCTGGTGCAGAATTTTTTCAGCTGGTGGTTGAGGTGCAAAAAAAAAAAAAAAAAAAAAAAAAAGAGATCCACCTCCGGAGTCCTGAGTGATTTGCAGAAAGATTTTTCAGTGGAGCTGCCATTCGTGGGGGTCCAGTAAGTTTCTGCTTAGGTGGCCTACCAGGGTGTTGTTGAGCCCTGGTGGGTATTGAGCAATTAGATGTAGACCCATGGAGGTGGCTGTCAGCCAGGGGTTCATGGCTAGCCTGCACAGAGGGTAAGATTGCCTCCCCCCCAATTTGTTGATGTACCACATTACTGTGGTGAGAACCCCTGACCTAAGATGGGGTTTAGAAGGATGTCAGAGCTTTTTGTACTACCATCATTTCTTTCGGAATGATGAGCAAGGGAAGGTGCTGGGCATCTCAAAGAACTTGGGTGCACCTGCCTGCTCGATAAGTGCCCCAAACAATGTCGGAGATGGTCTGGCTAGTAGGGAGGAAGATGGAAGGAAGCCCCTTGTTCTTAACACAGGTCCCTGCCCACCAGAGAAACTCAGCCCTTATACATGGCATCAGAGGGAGAGGGGATCTCTAGGGGCTGAGAGTTCTGACACCAAAGGTTCTTCAGATACCACATGTGAAGCCTGGCCAGAGGAATTAAAAGGATGCACGATGCCATGTACCCCAGGGCTTGCAGGAACTTCCTCGCAGTGAGGTGACTTCTGGAAACCAGCTGGGTGAAGTAGAGAGGCAGGAAGCTCTACTTTACTGGGGATAGGAAGACCATTTGGGATGTTGTGTCCAGCAGTGCTCCCAAGAAAATGATCTTCCTGGAGGGTGTTCATTTTGATTTCCTCTCGTGATGTTGAACCCTAGGGAAGTAAGGAGGGTTTTCACAAAGAGAAGGTCCTGGAGCAGCTTTTCTTTGCACTCTGCCTGAAAGACAGTCGTCCAGATAAAGGTAAACCTGTATATTTCTCCATCTGCAAAATACTATGCTGGGGCTAAGCATTTGGTGAATACTCTGGGTGCAGTAGATAAGCCAAAGGGTAGCGCAGATAAAGTGTCAGCCTGCTCTGACGCGCAGGAATTTCCTGCAGGATTCCCTTATGGGGATGTGGAGGTAGGCATCTTTTAGGTCTAGGGTCACTAACCAAGCATTTTTTGTCAGCATACGCAGCAGCTACTGCAAAGTTAGCATTTTGAATCTGGGGACCACCAGGGTGGTGTTCAGAATGGACAGATCCAGGATGGGGTACCAAGTGCCCTCTTTTCTGGGAACAAGGAATAGTCTGGAATAAAAGCCTTTGTCTGTTTGATCTGAGGGGACAGGTTCCACTGCCCCCTGGGATATGAGAGTTTGAACCTATTTCAATGCCTCTGCCACTGATTTGGAAATAAGTCTGGGTACCCTCTTGGAATTGGGAGTTAGCTGAAAAAGATCATTTTTCAGGGATACAAATTCTCTAAGACCTATTGCTCCTTTGTTACAGAAAGCCAATTTTCTTTGCAGAGGGAGAGCCTACCTCCTAACTTTTGGTGAGTGAAGGGAGGGCGGAGAGAAAGTCATTGGGAGTTTTTGCCATAGAAGGGTGGCTTAGAACTCCCTGCCCTTGGGGCGGAAGTGGTCCACCATTTGCTTCTCTGCTGGCCCTGGGATAAGGGCCTGGATGGTCTGTCCCTGCAGGGCATGGCCCTGTTGGCTAGGTACAGGGAAGGACCAGTGCTTAGAGGGAAAGTTCCTGCTGAACCTGGGAGGTTGAACCTGAAAGAAATCTTCTACTCCTTTGCATAGATTTTGCTTTTACTCCAAACAAGCAGTCCTTATCCAGGGTTGCATCAATTAGTTTAGACTTGCATGGCTGAAGGAACAACCTCTCCCTGATCCTGTCATGTCTCCTAATGACAGATCCTGACACTGCTGCTCTGCTAGAGGCTTCTAGGGCGTCATATCCACAGTGTGATGAGTGTTTGGCCACTTGATAAGTAAGAGTGCAGTAAATACGCTAACTCTTTCGAATTGGCATAATCAGGAAAGGTTGAAATATTTTGTTTTAATAGTCCCAAGGTGTGTTGATATTTTAACATATGGAACGGACAGTTGAGTGCACTTATAGCTAAGGTTGCAGAGGTGTATACTTTTTTACCCCATCTGTCCAGTGCTCTGGAATCCTTGTCAGAAGGAAGAGGATTCTTGGCAGAACTAGTCTTAGCTCCTTTGGGTCCCTGTGTAATGACCTCTGGGTCTGCAGCAGGATTTCTGTACAGGCATTTGTGAGAATCTGGTACCCTGCAATACCTGTCAGGTTTACTGGGAGCAGGTGGGAGGGCATCGGAGGCTAAGCAGGATTCATGGCAAACATTATCCACCACTTCTAAATATAGGGGGGTGGCCAGTGGTCTGTGCTGGGGCAGGTCCAGAAACTCTCCAACTATTTTCTTAGACTGGTGGAAATCCTGAGTTTCCCATTGGAAATGTTCCCAGAGTATGTGAAGGGTTTCCCCAAAGGAAAGGTCATCTGGAGGGGAGGCAGAAGGGATGGATTCCTCTGCATTTGAATCCTCAAAAGCAGTCAGAGGTTGTTCCTCTTCAAAATCTGAATAGTCACATTCCTTACAATCCTGTTCTGTCATAATTTTTGGAGAAGGGCATCTTTTTCTTTTAGAAGTTGTGGTCTGACTTCTCCTGATAAGGGAGATGAGATCCTCCGCCATTTTAAGCATTTGTGCTTGAGGTGGTGGAGCAGTGGAGCAGGGGCAAGATGGTGGCTAGAAACAAATTTTCTAAATCAGTCGGTCCGAGAGAAATGGTAGTCGGATGAGAAGATGTTGTTTTTTTGTCTAGATTCGGTAGTGTGAAAGGCCTCCTCGGAGGCTGGTACCTGCGTCGCAGCTCTGGACCCAACCGAGGCAGAAACAGCCAAAGGCTCAGATGAAGAAGAAGATTTCTGCAGCATACCAGACTCCGAAAGGGTCTTGGTAGAGGCCTGCGTAGATATCGAATCGGGCATCAGGGGCTGCAAAACCGCCTCACTGAATTTCGGAGAGCTGACGACCTGCTTAGCGGTAGAGTCGGAAGGCTTAGCCTTGTGTGGTCTGTCTCTATCGCTGCGTTTTTTTTCGGAATGTCCATGGATTGTTGGCTGACTGACGCCATTTCAGAATGTGAAGATGGAACATAAAAATACCGGTCTACAATAAGAGCTCTACTGCGAATGGTTCTCATGTTAAAGAGGGCACAGAACCGGCAACGGGGGATGTCATGGTCTGGGACTAAACAAGTGACGCAGAAAGAATGAAAGTCTCGGTGTGGGATTTGCTTTCCACAGGCAAGACAATTGTTAACTTTTCGGACATCGGTTAGTGCAAGAAAAAAGGGTCCCCAACGGGGTACTACGCTTTAGATGTTTTCAGCTGACATTCAAACTGTGGTAGCAACTGACCGGCACTCTTGCAAACTGCTTCTACTACGGGCTCCACGGCAAGAAAGACTGATGTGATGATGTCGGCTGCCTTGCTTTATAGCACTGACGACCTGACGTCAGACTACAGGTGACGGCAGCCAATGCTGAAAAATATCGACTTTGGTATTTGGGCCGGCCGAGGGCTACCACAGCAGGGATAACCCAGAGGTGATGACTGCAACAGTGAAACACGAAGATAATCAACTGGAATTAGGATCTTTAGAAAAGGATAGGAGCAAATTACATATGAAATGGGAACTGTGGTAACAACACATGCACAAGAGGAAAGAAAAGTTGTGTAAAATCTTACCATAACCATAGATGTCCTTCTCTTCCATGTTGCAGTATTCAATATATGGGTTTATTTACTCCTCCTGCTTCGCGTGCATCTGGCCAGTATACAAATGTTTTCAGTCACTGAATGGTGCATGGGACGTCTGACATGGCTCAAGGAATGTGGGCCATAAAAGTGACATCTGTACGCACCAGCCCTCAGAACTTCAAAGCCACCAGTCAAACGCTGGGTGTTCCTGCCTTCACGGCCATCAGATTTGAGAAATCAGATAAGTGCCCTGTTGGGGAACCTTTCAGGCCTTTTCTTTCATTTAATGCCTGTTTATGTCATCCAGAAAGGGCAAGTGTAAGTGCAGCCGTCAGATACTTCACAAGGCCGCCCATGATCAGTAGCTCTTTTGTTTGGGACGGTTGCACGATTACAAGGTCTGCTCCATTTGTCAGGTGTTTGTGCCTAAAACATTGTGAACCCCTCTGCATGTGCTTAACCTGTATTTAGAGAATCAAAGGTTAAAACAAATAGCTTTAGGGATGGAAGGCTCCTCCGACATACCTACTGAACTGCCAAGAGAAAGCCAAGACTATACAGCCTATATCAAAAAAGTCTCAAACTAAATGGAAAAAAAAAAAGGAGCAGCATAGTAGCATTTGGCAGAAGACTTGCTCCTACCTCATATTGTAAATGACACGCCTCTTTAGACATATATGGTCATAAAAGACCTAGGTACTACTTCTGTGTATAATTCTGTTTCATGTGATCATCATATTTCCACCATAGTCAGAAAATCCATCTGGTCCAGTTACTTCCTAAGGGAATACCTTCAAGATCCAAAGAAATTATCCTACCACTGTACTCTTCCCTTATAAGACCCATCATTGGAGACAATACCCCCTTTGGTATGTACAAATCCAAGAATACTGCTCAAATGGAAAAGGCGGCAAAGATTTCTAACCAAGAAAATTAAAGGTCTTCAATCTTTCAACTACCCAGAGAGATTAGCATGACTCTCCTTACTCAGTAACCTACAAGTTGCTGAGAGGGGATCTCATCTAGCTTTTCAAACACTGAAGACTGGCCCCCTAATTCTTCGCAAAATCAGTGGCATTGCAAAACACCTGCATTAGTAAACTAAATCTACACCAACAAATAAGAACCTAATCCTCTAGAAAGTCTTGTTTAACTCAACTTATTCCTATCCTTTGGAATAACGTTACCACTATATGTCAGACAAAGCTTTGCTTTGGCTACCTTTATGGCTAGTCTTGATAACCGGATGGGTAGACAAGTTTACACCATGATTATCATGTACAGCTCAGTTGGACTTGTACATGAACAGTGTGGTAATAATTTTTAAGTTTGCTGCGTAAAGGTATAGATGGCAAAGTATCTGACAGTCTCAGCAATCACTCGTCTAAGTATGTTCCAACTCAGACCACCCCCCCCCCAACAGTACGTCAGTATCCACTTGCTTAATTCTTGGTGGTGTTCCTTTCACCACAAGCTTCTGCGCTTACAATTCACCCATGCAGTAATCCAGCTTCTGAGGCTTGGCCATAATCCAGAACCCTCCAGTTTCCCATGAGCCTATGTGGGACGGAGTTAAAATTTGCTCAAATCCTGGTTAGCCACCCTCTACTGCTCAAGATGACCTGTAACCCAGTCATAAAACTAGAACAGATTTGACAGACATCATGTTACATGGGTAGAAGGTGCCAACTTCTCACATTGGATACTGCCATCCACTAGGAAACTAATAGTTTTCTCCCTCAGAATTTTCTCTACCACTACTTTTCAGCTCACAACACTGTAGTTCCCTGAATTTATCCCAATTCCCCCTCATATAAGGGTATCATCTAGCCATCTTTCACTCCTTTGGCACTTCTGTACTAGCCAGTGATCTGTTGAAAATGTTCATCAGGGTCTCTACCAGTGCACTGGACACACTTGTGAAGATTCTAGGAGGTTTAGCCCATCTAGCTCTTGTGCTCTCGTCTTCCTAAGGCTAGCTAGTTTCCTCTTCACCTTCTCCATCCTACCGTCTATTCACCAGTCTACAAATTCTACCCTGCCTCTATCCCAGTATGGCACACTCATGCTTTCTTATCAGAGCAATTAAGCAATGTATTCATTCAGTACCTCCTTTTCCCCCCCGTCTTCAGTGATCTCCCTTCAGTCTTTATTTAGCTTAATATGTACCCACTCATGAACTGCTTCAGCAATACCAACATGGCAAGATGAAGTTTTTAAGTGTACTGATTAAAAAGGATTCTGTTATGCCAGTTAAGGATATGTGGGAAAAAAATGAAACAAAATATAATATAAAAACTGATAAGCTGGAAGCTCAATTATGGCTATAGCAAACAAGATACAAGAAGTGAAAATGTTTTAGTCCATTTAGTCTTATGCAAATGCCAGATTACTTTTATCGAATCAGAGGAGATGTTAACTGGAATTTGCTTGAGGAAGATAAAAAGACTTAACTGGGATAAGCTGTTTCTCGCCACAGAACACGGAAGTTTAAAGTTAACCGATTTGAAGGGGTGCTTTACAGTTAAGGGTCATAAATATAACTCTAGCAGAAGGTCATAAATCAAACTGGAAAGACACGAGGATGATGGGGGGTGAGTCTGACAGAAAAACAGAGCTTGGGAATTTGGATACAAGTTCTTAAGGAGAACAGACACGAGGATGATGGGGGGTGAGTCTGACAGAAAAACAGAGCCTAGGAATTTGGATACAAGTTCTTAAGGAGAACAAACACTACCACAACCATCCAGCAGAATATTCTAAAAACTAAGCCAGAGTGGGAATGAAGAGGAGATTTAACTAATAAGGGACAATTGCAAGTAAACAGCATTGAAATTATACACTAGGGGGTTATTTACTGGTTGAAATTAGTAAAACAGTCAAGGTATTTGGGGCAAATAACTCTGAAGGATAAGTTAAAAAGAGTGAGAGGAGGCTAAGCAGAAATTTGGACTGCAGGCTATAAACTGCCTTCCCCATAAAGGTTGACATGACAGAGAACAGACAAATAGGAAGGTGCAGAGGAGTGGAAAAATAACACTGGTAGACGTTTTGTTATAGTCTTGATTAGATCTTGCTGTTATAAAGGGCTCATTAGCAGGGTCTATAAAATATTGTATGTCAAGTATAAGAATCAATTAGAGAAAGTTATAAAAAGAATGGAAATGTGCAAAGGAACAATGGAAAGAACTTTAAGGCTTCCAAGTATGCAACAAAATCTGGAAGGGTTAGGATTTTTGCTTGGAACTGTTTGCAGACTTCTAGGATTTTTTTTCCTTGGGTGGGTAGCAATTGCTTGCGGTATGCTAGGGGAAGAAACAACAGGGCACATGTTTTTATAGGAATGTAATGAATTGGAAGATTTTTAAAAAATCTCTACAGGAGTACCTTGACATAAATGTTGAGGGAACAAACTGTTGCAACTAAGGAAATTATTCTTTTGAGTTGGGGTACACAAATTGAATTGCCTAGAAACAGTAAGGTGGTACCAAGTTTAATGCTATTGGCTGCCAAAAACAACTACTGGAGAATAGATATCAAAATCTAAACCAACTGCAATTGAAGCACTGAATATTGTAAAACGAGAACTGGAGGCGAGATCTTTACAAAACTGAAGGAAAAATAAATGGAATTTGTACCAACAGTACATGCAACATAATGTTCAGGAGGAGAAGTAGGGTTTAATGGAAGGCAGGACCCAAACAGCTTATATACATACTGGAGCAAAAGAAAAGTCTTAAAGAAAACTTCTCTGGATACTGCCTGACAATACCTAAATAAACTTTTATTAGTTAATTTTCCTATTAATTTGCATGATAAAGTCATGTTACCATTTACAATGTGATGATTTAATAAAACATGTTAAAAATAATTGCTCCCCCTTCTTGATCCCTTCTGCGCCTCACCATATTTGTTGGCTTTCTGCTTAACTGTTAGTACTGTGCCACCTACACCCTCCCAATACCTCCTGTCCAACTCCTATATGCCCGCTCTTTGCCCAGACTGCTAGTCTCATATTCCTATGCAGCCAGATTGGCACTCTGTTCTTTTTGCCCAGGTGTGTCTTCCTCACAGCCTTTTGCCTACAGAACTGAATACTCAGTCCATGACAGATTCCTATAGCTTGTTTACTCCCAAAAGTTGCTTCCAGTGTATTAATTTATCCCTGACCCTCTCCCCACCAGATCATAAACTCTACTAAAATACCAAATTCTTAAGAATCCACATTAACTATTTGTAGCCTGACACCTAAATCTACTACTGCACCCTCCTGACCTCAGAGCTTGGAATCTCAGAGTTTGCTCCTGGTAAGGTAAGATCCCTTTAGAATATTGGCTCTACACTCCCTTTAGTCTCTCCTCAATCTCTTATTATGCTACTTTGATGTGTCCAAGAGACAATACATTGCGACAGTCCACAGGTTCTCTTGCTATTAGACACAGCAAGCATTAGTAAGGCTTTGCAGCATGCTGACAGTAGCAGGTGGCTTAGGTTCCCGTTCTACAACAATGAAAGGCAGACAATACTCTGTATACTACAACTACTTGCTACCAATAGCTACAGACAGCAACTCAAACATATAGTGACTGTGCATGTTACTTCAACTCTACAGGGTTTTTCTGAATGTCCAGATTTTTGCCCCGTTTCTCATTGTGGTTTTCTGGCAAGTTACAGAGGATTGAACTCACTAACAGAAATCTGAGTTCCAGACTACATATTTTTCAGAAAATGCATGCTAATGCAAAACCTGTTTTTTTTTAGCAACATTCTGAGTTTAAATGAGCAATACTGAAAACCTGCCCCTGATCTGGGGCCTTTGTCACACACATTAATGTTAACTTTGTCTAGAATTTTTGAGTTAAGATGTTGACAGATACGCTGTATACTTTGAATGTTAACAGGAACTTTGACTGGCTCATGGAAAGATGATTGCTGCAAACAAGAACTGAAGTTATTGAAGATAAAGTGCATACAAAATATATACGGTTAGAAATAAACCAGTGTGGAAGGCATCTGTGACAAAGAAATATCCCCACCAAGAATACATAACTGACTGGAAGCAAAGCAGCAAAACTGGATTATAGCAGCCACATCAAGCAAGATGCAACAACAAAATGCTTGCAGACACCAGCATTTAAACCTGTACTGTAAAAGTAACAATAGTCAGCAAAAGCAACTCTGGGTTGGAACTGTAATAAAGCAAAATACAGCACAAACAATTTGCAGAGCTAAATATTTAAAATGCAACTCTCAAATTTTCAGCAATATAGCAGTTCTGGATCAAAGCAGTAATACAAAGCAATATACACCAACAAAACATATTTAGTGCCACACCAGTGGCATACAAGAATAAAACAATTACTACTCTCTAGGCGAACCGTGTTGGATTAGTGGCTTGAGTGACCAACAGATTGGCAGGAATGAATGGGTGTTATGCAGCCCAGAGGTGGGTGGGTCAATGAGCACTCATGGTATCAATCCTTAGAGGTGGCAGCACATGGTAGATGTGCCTATAAAACGGGTCGAGACATGGTTAAACAATACATCGCACATCTCCACAGCATGCCCACATCCCCCACATTAAATCATGGGCTCACATATGGGAAGGGGGGCATAAATGGGGTAGAGCATAAGTACACCTCCCCCAGATAGATGCAGGAGTGGCCTTAGGTCAACTGGTACCCTAGGAAAAAGGGCTCCGCAACACCCACTACCACACCATCTGGTGCCCCCAACCTGGTTTACCTACACCAAATAAGTACAGGAAAAGCACCCCTGCTACAGCGGTGCCCTAGGCGGCCGCCTAGTTGGCCTATGCCCAAGGCCAGCTATGGATAGATGCACAGATGAGCCAAGCCCTTGGCTACCTTATTTCATGACCGGCCCTAGCAAGATATAGCAGATTAAAGTCCAGGGGTGGGGGGTCAGCAGCTGGTAGACACAACAGGGACAGTATAATGACGAGCAGTGGAGAAGAGAAGCCAAAAAATATCTGAAGAAAAATATTTAAAATATGTTGTTTAAAACAAAAGTAACAGACATTGCGAGGATTCTGGGCTACAGCAGTAACAAAAGCAAGGCACAAGACAGTTATCTAGGCATTGTTCCTGAACACTCAGTGTCTGTAATGCCCTCTGAAACAATATTGACTCACTGGCCTCTTCCATCTTGAGCAGCTATACCTAGCATTACGACGGCAGAAATGCACAAGTCACGGCTCATCATTTTACACTCTGTTCGGCCACGTACTACCCAGCTTAATTTAATGGTGATTTTTCAATGATAAAAACTTTTTGAAGTTACAGAGAGGAAACCAAATAGAAGATATGCGAATTGGAACTAAAACTAAACATCTGGTCAGTTTAATAAAAGATGCACCAAAAACTCTTTCAAATGTATTTAATAAAAACAGCAGTAAAATGATGTCATTTTAAGCAAACGAAACTGTACTACAACATATTTTAATATAACATCCAGAATCTATCATAAACACACCACAGTAAAACAACTTAAAACTTCTTCGCTTATTGCAAAATATAACTAGATTTAGTGCTGTACACAACTACAACTTTCCGGTATTATAAACAGAATTTCTCTCAAATGTACCCAAAGGAACAAAGAGCAAAAAAAAAAATCACGACTAAGTCTTACAATAAAACAAACTTATAAATTTCACACCCAGACGTTTTCATACTGCCACGGTTCTCCTCGCCCTTTTCTACCTATCAATTCGTTCGTTCACCTACCTGTCAATCAATTTAGCAGGGTGTGCCTCCGGTTCCCACATGGAGGCAGATGATTTATCTTAAACTTATACGGTGAGAAACGGAAAAGTACGGGAATGGAAGATAAGAGGATTTTTCCTTCAGTCCGACTGTATTCCAATGACGGGACCGGAAAAAGGATGCATTTGCCGGAAGTTTATATGATAAATGGTTGAGGCAAACGGTACCCGTTGCACTCTCTAGGATGTATTTTTGTACGATGGAAAACTATAGGCAGGCATTTTATTTTTTACTATTTGAGTGGGAGCAGACAAGCACTGAGACGGTGTAGGTTTTGCACAAGAGTCCCTCAGTTTGAACTCAGACTGGCCAAACTAACACCCACTTTTCTCGCGTCACGCATACTTCCCTCCCACAGTGCCGTTTTTCTTTAAACATTCTGTAAATCCGTTGTCCCAGTGTTTTTTTAGTTCCCAGTGAAAACTGAACGTAGATTTTATGTTCCAAATTTTCTACTGAAATGACAGTGTATTATTGTAATGTAATTTTCATCTACGCGTTTTTCACGCATATCCTCTGGGTTAAAAGCTTCAGGGCAGTCTAGTAATTATTTCTTGTATTTTACTGTTGGTGATACTTTTGGTAACTGCTTTATTCTTTCTGAAATGGGTTTTCGTGCCTACAGGTGATAAATGCAAAACGCAGATAGTGCACTGAATAAAAACAACAGAATATACAGACTTTCTAGTTAAGTCTTCTTGAGAAAACCACGATTGCTGCTGGTCCATGGTTGTGTACTGTTGTCATAACAACGTCATCCTATGAAGCTGGCGGAGAGCGTAGAAAATGGAATTATACAAACGAAATTGGAGTACTGTGCTTATACAGTCTCAACCATAGATGTGCGTATCGATTGTCCCTGGTTTTCTCTCATACCTTTGCAGTGGACCTCAGAACGCTTTTGATTATCTGGTAAAATTACTGATCGTTAAAATCAATCAATATCGCAATACATTGAGTTTCATTTTTTTGTCTAGAAAATACATGTTGCTGCAAAATCGTTTGTTCTATAAGCCTTGTAAGTGAAAGAGACTAATATTTACATTTCCCTTGATTTTTAAGTTTATCCAAAATATTGTGCAAAAAAATTAAAGTATGAATACGGACATGGTGTCAAATCATCTTTGGGTTAACCATGGTTGTGTACTGTTAGAAGAGTTAGCGTAAGACTGATTAATTATGAAAACAACATTGGGACTCGGGAAGCACTGTGATGAAAAAAGCTAATTCTCCGGCATTTTCTCATTTATTATCTATTTAGTTAGTTATTTTAAAATATAGAGTACCACAGCCTCGGGTATCTCTGCTGCTTCGACTTTGTAAATATCATCCGAATCCGTACCTCTCATCCATTTTAGTGTTAAGAATTCTGGACCAAATCTAAAATAATAATGAGACAAAGCCCCCAAAATAGGGACACGATTTAAATATTGCTATTATAAAGTTAGAAAGTTGCTAGAATAATAGGATTTGTGTTTATCATGCATTTTGTGAAGGATATGAGGTATGGAATCAGATATATGTCATTATTTAGTGACTTCAATCCAACCACACATTTTATGAGGAAACAGTCCAAAAATATGAAGCGAAAATCTTGGCAGTTGAGAGGTATGCGACTGCTACCACTGCCGTTCTGCTGGTAATTCCAATGCAGTGGGCATGTTTTTATTTTTGTAATGAAGTCATATCATTAAAGAAATCTATACCTATGTTCACGGATGACACAATGATTAAAAAATACTGTGAGACTACTTGTGAATGGATATTTATACCAAGTTATTGTGTTACTTTTTTTTACTTCCACGTTTTCTTTCACCCGTTTCCATGCCTAATGCTGCACACTATTTAGTTGTCATGATTTGTGCAGACAAAAATTAATTCCGCTCCTACATTTTCGCCTGTGTTTGGTGGCTTCTTTAGATTTTGCACTTGTGCTAGCAGCTGTTATATTGACATTTACTTCTATGCCTTACCCTTTACATACTTGTTTTTTTCTGCAGTAATCGGACTAGTGTCCGTTTTTTTCTCTCTCAGCAATTGCTTCACATGCAAGGCTAGTGTCCTATTGATAACATTTTGCTCTTTAACTGTGATTCTTCCCACTTTCCCATCCAATCACTCTCACTGGAAGGATAGTGTGTGCGTATTTTTCATAAAAATGTAATTATTTTTTATTTTCCATTGTTGTCTGGATAGTCTCACTGAGCTAATAGCCACTTTTCATGGAGTCTGGAGTAGAACATTTCCATTTATTTCAGTACATTTTACAATCTCTTATAGTAAATAGCACAGTGAAAGTACAGGTACATTCAGGAAAGTAATGTAAACTATTTAGCAGTATTATATCAGCAAATCAGCACTATATCCGTGGTGTGAGAAATGGGGAGAGGCTTGGCAGTGTGGGAGTATAGAAAGCGAGATAATGCTATAGAAGTGTTAGGATGTAAGTCCTGTATTTTGAATAATTAGGGTAGTAGAAAGAATACAACACCAAGTAAGAAGAAGCTAAAGGGAGAAATTTACAGGCAAAAGATCATTCCACCCCCTCCCATAGCAAGGTAGTTACAGGGTTCTCTGGAAACATCCATAAAGCATATGCACAGCAAGTTCATCCAATAGGCAGTCTGAGTCCACTCAATCCACCCACCATTTATTTAGGATAAACTGTGGAAATGTGTATCACCTCTGCCCTTGTCCTTTAAGCAAGTGTTAGGGGCATCCAGTCTTCCGGGTGTATTTTAGCCTGCATAGTGACTAGTCTGAAGATAAGTGCTTCAGTGTCCTAGTTTGAAAGCAGTAGCCTTATAGTCTGCAAACCCTCCTCCACTAACATCCTGCTGGTCAGCTTTTACTCTCGACTTCCTAACAGACACTGACATTTACTCATACTATTCTTACTCAAACTATTTATTTTTCTTATATCTTCTTCATTTCTTGTAGACTTGCTATTCTTGTTATTTATATCCTCCTGGTTTTTTTTTAGTGCTAATGTATGTATTCAAGGAAGTTATCCTTGGTCTCTCCCCCTTCCTTTCATATTTTCTCCTAGTCCGAGAGAGTTGTTAAACCACTTTCAGCTCTGAGCTAGCACAGTCAACATTGTCTCAGTGCACTCAACTGTCTCCTTATTATGTTTTTATTTTTCTATAAAAGTGTCCCTGCAAGCACATTGATATGTATGTAACAGTGAAGTCTGCAGTTTGACCACCAGTCTGTGGGTTATGTTTTTATGTAAATTATACGTATTATGGCAGCCTAAAACAAAACAATTTGTCCAGTATAATAGCTCCATTTTCTTGTACCACAGCAGTCCCAATGGTATTTTCTCCTTTAACTGTGCTGAATTCATTGTTTTTAGCAGACCATTGTCTCCGGCTTCTTTAAGTTTTTTTCTCTTCTTGTGTAACCACTTTGAGTTCTGAGCCAGTAATTTTCCACAGCTGCACTACTGCATTCTGGCATACCATTTCTCATTGTTTTGCTGATCTGTGGTTTTCAAAGTCCATAGAAACATCCTTAATTATACAGTTGTTCAAACAGTCAAGTGCATTTTTTTACTGTTCTCATTATTAGTCAGGTCAAGGTGGTACTGGACTGACTTCCAAGATGACTGCACATTGAGTAACAGCTTAAATCTATCTGTCCCAGTGTGAAAATAGAGAAGGCCAGTAGACATTTGTGTTTATGGGTAAATTTCAGTAATTGGCTAGTAAATGTACTGCCTGGATGCCAGGAAAATAAGAAATACAAAGCACCTGGAAAAAAAAGTGAGGATGAAACACTGATTGCAGCTGTTCAGCAAAAAGCAATGTATCCTCCAGACATGACTTCCAGTAACCTACAGGAAGATATAAGACAACTGCACACAGACCTGGTTAAAATAAACAAAACATTGATGGACTATATCAACACAAAAAACAAAAGGTTGGAAAAAATGGAAAAGCTTTAAACAGATATTCAGATGAGGTGATAAAGCTGCAAAAACCAGAGGCTGAAATGAAGAAAAGGCTGACTGAAGAAGAGATGTTTCAAAAAATAATAGAATTAGAGGACAGAGCACGTAGGAAAAACCTGAGATTTTCAGCTGCACCAGAGAAGCTGGAAGGAACAGACTACATTAATTTTATGAAAGCACAAATTAGCAACTGGACTGGTATTTCACAGTAGGAGCTGTAAGTTGAAAGGGCACATTGTGTTTATACTCCAAACCTGGCTATGAGAAAGCAACCTAGACCTTTACAGATACAGTCCTACTAACAGGAAGAGTTGATTTTGACAAAACTATGGCAGAAAGACAAAATAACGCAAAGAGTCAGCAGTGTGTGTGTGTGTATGTGTGGAGAATGACTACTCATTATGCACCATACAGAAGGGGGGTAGATTAATTCCACTATTTAGAGAATGCTGAGAGACAGGTGTGAGATTCAAACTGCTGCACCCAGCTGTCTTCAGGATATTCTTCCCTAGATGGACAAAATCACTTTTTGATGAACTACATGCTAAGGAGGAAATATAAAAGTTTGTCCAACAAAAAGTGAGCTGTGAAACAGAAGGAGATTCTACTTCTTGTTTTTTTCTGGTAATAAAGATGACAGAGAGATTATATTTGTGAAGCCATTCCAAAAGTTTCAAAGGAAAATGTTTGAGAGAAAGAAGGGAACATGAAAGCTGACTAGAAGAATCAGTAGTTCATTGGAAATGAAGCAGAGACAGGATTTGGGAGGCGGAGATGAACAGTGATAAAACCAGTAAAACCAGTAACTTAATGTGGGATTACAATGCAATAATTATATTTGTGAAATATGACAGAATAAGACTTTTTCAGAATTTGTTGGTACTTGTGGGGTACTCTAAAGTACATGCCCGACTTCATGTCATTAATGTTCACAATAATGCTTTGGGGGGAAGAGAGGGGAGAAAGTTATCTGTAAGTAAAGAAAACATTTTTTCTTAATAGTACTATTTTTGTGGTGTGTGGTTTTCTTTGCATGCTACAAAGTAAAGTCTTCTCAGTTATTTTTAAATGTAATGGGAATTGTATATAGGGGCTGCTGTTCTTTTTTCCTCTTTCATTCTCTCTTCTCTTTCTTCTTATTCCATTTTAAGAAATGTAGGCACTGCTATGAAAAAAAAGCCTGGTTAAAAGAGCATGACAAAAGAACAATTAAGGTACTTTTTCTTATTATTGTTGCATGGGGGAATGACTGGATTAAGGACCTTAGATTGGTTTAGCAACAAGTTTTAAAGAGAAAACAAGTAAATCAAAAAGAATATTGAATACTATTAGTTGTTTTCTAACAAATGAATGTATGCTTAGTAACAATTCTCTATCTGGCCCTCATGTCTCCATGGAAACAATCTGATAATGGGAAATTGGCTGTCTGGTTCTCATGTCTTCATGTTGACGATCTGATAAAGAGAAATTGGTTATAGTCTGGTGGAGAGTGAATGACTGGGAGGAAAAAAGAAGAGAGAAAGTCCTTAGGAGATAATGTTCTCTGAAAGCATTCAGGGATTTTCCCAGCTGGGAGAGCTGTAAAGATAAGACAAAACTAGTTAGTACTTAGTAGAAGCACAGGCTGCACCATGAGTCTTAGCATGGATAACCTTTCTTATAGGTTAACTCGTCTGTAAGTGTGGCTGTCAGTTTGGGAAATTTGCTCCTGTTAGGAGGGTAAAACTTCAATACTTGACAATGTACATAGTATTGTGTGTTAGTATTAAATTAATAGGTTTTAGGAGGGTATTTTTTTTCTTTGAGGGCTATCAGTAAACAGTTTTGTAAGATGTGACATAGGCTGACATGGGTTCCTATTACCAGATCGAAAGACCGTAATCGTGAATACGAAAAGAGTGACATGTATTGCGCGAAACACGGAAATGCAGAACGTCCAAAACAGCGAAGATTTAAATGTCAAAGTGCAATGGTTGGCCCATCTGCATTATAGCTCCGTAAGGTAAGTGTGCGATAGATGGGACTTTAGGGTTAGGATGTGGGTTAAGGTAAGTTAATAGATAGGTAATGTATATAAGATTTAGTGTAGTGTTAGAAGTAGGGTTTTATTTAACTGTATGTATGTGTATTATTTATTTTTTTTGGGTGTATGTCTGTAGGGGAAGTGTGTGGTAGTTACAGACCTTAGGGTTAGGGAGGTGTTAAGGATAGTGCATAGATAGTTGTGTATGTGGGGTTTAGTGTAGTGTTGGAAGTAGGGTTTGTTAAATGTATGTATGTGTATTATTCATTTTTTTGGGTGTATGTCTGTAGGGGACGTGTGCGGTAGTTACGGACCTTAGGGTTAGGGAGGGGTTAAGGATAGTGCATTGTTAGTTGTGTATGTGGGGTTTAGTGTAGAGTTAGAAGTAGGGTTTTGGTGCTTTACTTTAGGTTAGAAGTAGGGTTTGGTTAGTGTATGTATGTGGTTTATTTATTTTGTTTGGTTAGGTAGTATGTAGCAGGTGGTGGGGTTGGCCGACTATGACAGTTTATTTTATTTTTCGCTGTTTAGTGCATTCAGGATTTTTGCAGTTTGCGTTATAGGTGTCGACGTTTAGGTATTCGCGCAAAGATTTTTTGATTTGCTAATATAGAACCCCTGACATGGATATGCCAAGAAACAACTACATAAGGCAAGCAATTCACAAAGAAACAATGGGAGGATATATGTATGTCTACCAACTATGCAAAAAATCTAGACAATTTAGGATTTTTGCTTGGAAATGTTTACATAGATATTTTTATACCCCAATGTTGGAGGTGTGACAGGGAAGAAAGAGGTAACTGGGTGTGAATATTGGGGAAAGATGGGTGAAGGCTGCCAGCCTAGTCAAATAGAATTTGATACATAATTCTATCATTTGTATAAATAAATGTAAAATACAAGCTTGTGTTCTTAAATGAAAGAAATACTGCAAAATGTGAACTTCAATTTTGTTACAACATTGCCATCTGCTGTAAGAAAAATCAAGCCAAGCATTTCAAATGTTCTTTGAAGTTACAATTATCTAAAAAATGGTGCCGAAGCATCTGGCTGAACACATTCTTTCTACTGTCTTAACTTAAGGAATAATTGTTAGAATATACATGTCATTTATTGTTGTAGTTTCCTGAGCAGGTGCTACCTTGCTAAATAATGCAGTTTGTTTGCCTGGGAACTCCAGACTAAGTGTCAAAATGATGTAATTTGGGAGGGCCTTAGCAGAGCTGTTTGTTAGTGTTTTAAAAACTATTGTTCAGTGAGTGACTAAAAGCATTTGTCTTGGACCATCAACCCCAGTACTGCTTATGCTCTTTATGTATATAAGTAGGATTATAGCACTGTGTTTTCTCTTAAGATTAGCTAAAGATTATAAAGTTAGATTGTGTTTTTCTTTGACATCAGACCTGTCCTACTGTATTGTTTTACGTTTGTGTGATTTTTGAACTCTTAGATATCTCTATGGTGTAGTAGTATTGTCTTGTGTTTTAATTATTTATTATTAAATATTATGAAAACCTTTACCTGTGGCTGGTTTGTGTAGAGAAGTAGCCTCTAGGCTCATCCAGACTCTGCTACACTTTGCTGTGAAGAAAAGGTTAGTTTGCTGTTATTTTTTATATTACTGTATTGCCTTTCTATATTTTGAATACTGTAGTTTGTTTTCTTTACTTTGTGTTCTGCTTGCATTCTGTTTTAACAGCATATTAAAACTTCAAAAGAGACCACAGCTCTCTCTGTTCTGAGTCAGGCAGAAATATTTCCCGCCCTCCCACCCATTTATGTTGACTTGTTAAATACCACTGTCTTTCTAGTTGCCCGCCTCTTATGTTAATCTGACCATATATCTCATTTCTCTCTACTTTCACTGGCTTATGTGAGTAATCACAAAATCATCATTTTTGAAATCCCACCCCTTCAATTATTTAAATTTATTAGCCATCCCACAGTATCTCATAGTACCAAAATACAAAAGTACCACCCCTTTCAATCCATCTTGCTGTTTTAAAAATAGTAACTCTCCACTAAACCTTAACTTTTTAAACAGGTAAAACTCAAGTTACCTACTTTCACATTTAACTTCTCTAGTGCACACTGCAGAGTGCATTCTTTTCAATCTTACCTTTAAGCATCCCTGTGACTAGCACTTTCTCTAATACCTGCTGGAAAGCACTAGGAAGCCTTAAACTCATACAAACACTGAACTCTCCTTGTTAACAAGGAGAAATTAATAGTAGGCACTAAACAGCCTATAATTGCAAAGTACCTTGCTAAGGAAACAGTTTCTATACTTTACAAAGAAAAAAAAAAGCCTCAAACCAAGCATGTCCAAGGGTCAGCTTCCGGTGATTTCTCCTGTCCACCTGGTGAATCTGGGCATACTGGGGCAATGCAGCAATTGCCTCATGTACACAGACAACCCTCTCCTCCTACCACCCAACACTACAACCTGTGAGAGATGCACTTACATAGCCAAAATGGAAGCAAAGCTCTCTCCACCCAAGATTGTGCTAAACAGTCAAGAGGAGAAGGTTAACACCCACACTACATCTCAAGCAACACATAGCCCTTCTAAACCCGCACCACCAACACCCACATATAGCAACACTAAATCCACATATGCAGAGGCCCTTAACTGTAACCTGACCAAGCAGCAAAGACCTCTGAAGCTGAAACGCAAACAAACACCAATCACAACCAATGTGTCACATAGTTCACAACACCAGTGTGCTACCCAGCAACAGCCCCTAAGGCAAGACAATGTACCTGACACTTTAGTCATAGGTGACTCTATAGTCCGGCACACTGATGTCCCTCTCACCAGGTTGAATAAGGAGAAAATTACAGTCAGCTGCCTGTCGGGTGCCAGGATCCGCCACATAATGCATGCACTCAAGTCACTCCACAACAAGTACAAATATGACTCTGTCATTGTCCATGTTGGAGTGAATGACTTGAGACGTACCTCCCTGGACTACATGAAAAGAGACATGGAAGAGCTCTCGGATCATGTGGCCCAGGCAGGTATGACCCTAGCCCTGAGTAGCATCCTGCCCTCACCCAGAATGATACCACAATATAAGGATAAAATGATTGACTTCAACAATTGGCTAAGCTTATGGTGTCATTCAAAGGGGATCCAGTATCTGTCTGCCTGGGATGACATGATTGACAGACCACGATGCTTTGCCAGAGATGGTCTGCACCTGTCACCCTGGGATTCAGGTTACTGGCTAAGGCTCTTGCCACCCCTATAGTGCCTTTTTTAGGCAAACTTCAAAGGACAAAACCACCACCATAACAGGTACAAGCATGCAAAATCTGAAGGTAATGCTACTCAATGCTAGAAGTCTAAACCTCAAAATGCACTCTCTCAAGGCACTCCTAAAATGAAGAACATTGATATCTGTGCAGTAACTGAGACCTGGTTCAAGGCTCCAGAGAGCACCCCTGCAATACCAGGCTACAACTCTTACCACACTTTTCGGCCACCAAACCAGGACCGAAACACTAAAGGTGGAGGAGTGTCAATATTCACCAAGGATATTCACACCACCAGGCTAGTTGGCCAACACAATGTGTCTGAAATTCTCCAAGTGCAACTAACACTAGGTAAGACTGCAATCCAAATTGTAGCTTGCTACAGATCCCCCACCATACCCCAAGATTCTCACTACACCTTTCTAAACATACTGGAAAATATTAAGATAGAACCAAACACCCTAATACTGGGTGATTTTAACTACCCTGCCATTAACTGGGAAAACTACTCATGTCCCAACACCTTTGCGCAGTGGTTCTTGGAATTCATAAATTCCAATGCCCTGGATCAACTAATCCATAGTCTCACCAGGGGCTCCAATATCCTAGACCTGGTCATTACCAACATGGGAAATCAATGCTCCATACCTATGGTCACCCCCTCGTTAGTCAGGTCTGACCATAAGCTAATCACCCTTAACATCCACATCCCACCCCCACCCCCCAGTAAAGAAACCACCATAAAAAACTTCTCCAAAGCCAACTTCATGCTACTCAAGTCAGAAGTGACAAACTTCATAACACCCATGCAGACGGGAACTGAAAGTGCAACTGCTGAATCCTACACTAAGGCACTGTACGAGCACATCCACTCATGCATGAATCGTGCCATCCCAAATAGAACCAAAATGCTCTCAGCCAAAAAGGAAGCCAATCTGGTGGTCCCCTGCCATAAACAAACTTTACAACAAAAGGAAGAAACTTTTGCAGAAAAGAGGAAAATCCCAGGATGCAAAAAACTCCCTTACTACCCTCAGTAAGAAACTGAGATGCCTCATAAAATCCTCCAAAGCTAGTTACGAAAATAAAATTGCCAAAGATTCCAAAGACAACCACAAAGCATTCTATAACTATGTCAAGAATCTAAATGGCAATGCTCAGATCTGCTCTGAGCTAAAACAGAATGGCATTAAATATACTGATCCAAAGGATATTGCCAATATCCTGGCAGATCGATTCAGTGCCAACTTCACCCCCCTCTCACCCCCGAAATGGCCCATCTCAATACCGGAAGATTGCCAAATTCCAGTAATAACGGCCACACAGGTACAAAACACACTCTCTAAAGCCAAGAATACAGCATCCATGGGACCAGATGACATCCCGGGCTGTGTACTACATGAACTACAATATGAACTGGCACCTCACCTAAGTGTCATGTTTAATCATAGCCTCACCTCAGGTTTCGTGCCCACTGAGTGGTGCAGAGCTACAGTTATCCCAATCCACAAGGGGGATCCACCTTGGATCCCGGAAACTACCGTCCCATCAGTCTGACAAGCCTTATCTGCAAGGCCATGGAGCGTATTATCATGGAACTTATAAACAAAGACATTGGCAACCTTCAAACACTGGACACCACCCAGTTTGGGTTTGTGAAGGGCCGATCTTGTCTCCTGAACCTGATTGACTTCTTTGAATCAGTCTCCAGAGCCATGGACAAGGGTAAGGTGGTCCACACAGCCTATCTAGACCTTGCCAAGGCCTTTGATACCATCCCCTACTCTGGAATCATAGATAAACTTACTAAGTTGGGCATTAATCCCTATGTCACCCAATGGGTTGCTAAATGGCTTACTGATAGAACCCACACTGTAAAAGTAGCCGACTCCAAATCCAGCTCCAGACAAGTGACAAGTGGAGTACCTCAGGGTTCAGTCCTGGAGGCGCTCTTGTTTGGCATCTACTTCTCTGAAGTACAGGTCAACACTAAGGGACTCTGGCTAACAAAGTTTGCAGATGACTGCAAACTGGGAGCCATTATTGAATCCCCAAATGATGTGGATACTCTACAAAAGGGCCTTACAGAAACAGATGCTTGGTGCCAGAGCCATGGGCTCAAGCTCAATGCCAAGAAATGTATTGTTATCCCCTTTGGGAAAAAACACATATCCATGAATTACCATATAGGTGGCAGTACACTAAACACAGAAAGTGTGATAAGAGACTTAGGGACACAGGTGGACAGTGGTCTCACCTTCGATAACCACATTGCCACAACAGTCAGGAAATCCTTCTATGTGGCACACCTCATCACGAAGGGCTTTTCATCCAGAAAAAAGGAGGTCATTGTCCCACTGTACTCATCCCTCATTAGACCCATTATAGAATACAACCCCCTTATTTGGTATGTACCTCTCAAGACATCTGCAACAACTGGAAAGGCCTCAGAAATACCTCACTAAAAGAATCACAGGCCTAAAGCAGATGCCCCACGCTGACCGCCTTAAAAAACTCCAGCTATACTCTGTTGCATATCGTCTACTCAGAGGCGATCTCTGCTTAACATACAAGGCCATGTCAAACCCAGAGCTGTTGGACATGCTACACTTAAAGAAATCCCAATCCCTCAGAGCTACACGCCCAGGGATCTAAACCTTGTCATCACAATAAACAAAACATGCTGGAGGGATAGGTTCCTGACCCAGAGACTCCCCAGACTCTGGAATAGATTGCCCATACATGTCAAGCAGAGTGCCTCTTTGGACCTCTTCAAGAGGAACCTTGACGATTGGATGGGAGAAAGGAAATTCACCCCAGGGATCATGTCAGTCGCCCTGCTAGACAGGGGTCCAGGAAAGTAAATAATGTGGGAAGAAATAGCCAGGGAATTGTTATGGCTAGGCTTGTATAGGCCCTAGGGCTGATAGCCTAGTACCAACCTATGAACCTATGAACCATTGCATATTTATAGAGGTTATCATAATAGGCCAATCTAATAAGCCTTAGACTGAATAGTCACATTACCAATTGGATAATAATATTGCACAGTAATAATTGGACACCCTTTTAAGGGCCTTTGGGTAGCTGATAAATTTTTAAGATGGTGGTGGCAGAAATTACTACCATATAGTCTGGGTAAAGGGGCACAGCTAGAGAATCTGTGTCAGCCTTTCCCAGGAGTGTCTGAGATAATTATTTATACAACTTCACAAAGTGTGGGTGTGTGTCAGCTACCTGAGCAGGGACACAAAGCACTGGTTGGACGGAGAGGGTACTGGAGGTTAGCTTGCCAGCTAGGCTGTGATCTGGACCCTATAGCTGTGCCAGTGGGGAGTCTTATTGGGGACCTGGAGAGCAAAGGAGCAACCAGCCCAGACTCTCTGTGTGCACTTAAGGGAAATTGTACTTTACTGTGTGTATCTGTTATTCTTTCCTCTTCTAGGAGACTACCTCCCTAGTGTTAGTGGTGAGGATTGAAGCTCCTTGATTGCTGGGCCAGGGCACGGTCATCACATAGTGGTGGCAGTGGTTGGGATAAGATATCCTCACAAGGGTTTGGCAGTGATGTGGGTAGAGTGAATCTTGTAGCTTATGTACAGTGATCTCTGAAAGTGTTTTGTACTCTAAATCAGCCACGCAGAGTATACTCAGAGTTCAGATCACAATTCTTTTATTTCTTTTGTTAGCTTAGTTAGTCAGGGTGAGCAGGCAGCATGTCAACACAAGAATATGGAAAGCTGACAAGGAGCCAGCTGGTGGAGATGTGCCAGGCTAGGGGACTGGTGCATGGAAACCTGACTAAGGCAGACCTGATTGCAGCCTTGGTTACAGCTGGATCAGAAAACAGCATCCAGGAGGTCAATCAGACTGGTAGTGGAGATACAATATCCTCAGCGAATGGACAGCTCAACCTTTTTGCAGTGGACTTAAAAATCCAGCTGGAGCTAAAGAGACTTGAGTTGGAGGCCAGGCATTTGGAGATAGAAGCCGAAGAAAAGGAGCATCAGAGGAAGCATGAGAGGAAAATGCTGACTCTTCGCCAGATTATACTGCTGTAAAGAAATGTCTGTGACAATGTTTTAAGGTAACATCTGAAATGTACAGGAAAAAGTTTTGTGAGCATAGACACAAAGCAGATGAAAATATATGTGAATATGTTGAACTGAGCACTTAATTTCATAGCTGGGTGAGTGGATGTCAGGTCACCACTTCTGAAGGGCTGGCAGACCTTTTGGTGAGGGAACAAGCCCTTAGCACTTTGCCTGAGAACATGAGGATCTGGTTAGCTGATAGACAATGTGCTACTTCAGATGAGTTTGGGAAGGAGAGAGACCTATACCTGACTAACAGGGCAGCCCTGCACAGGAAGGGGACCCCCAGTACTGCTCATGGGTCTAAAGGAACCCATGGTGGGCAGCACAGACTGCCCCAACAGAATCCGCCAGTGGCAGGGGAAGCCACTAGTCCAGGTACACGTCCAGGACCTAGGGTGAAATGTTTTGAATGCAACCAGTGGGGCCATGTGGCATACAGATGTTCATGGAGGCGAGGTGGGGAACCAAAGGTGAGGGAGCCAGTAAGTGGGAAAGACAAAATCCCTTCAGTAGTTGTCTTGAGACAACAGGGGTATGGAACTACCATCCTGCAGATGTCCTGAGAGGGAAGGATTTGGATGAGGCAGTACCATGTACTTATGCAGTTATATGCAGTGAGGCTAGGAGACAAGCATGTGAGTCTGGTAGCCTGGGGGAGACTCAGACAGACTGCATACTTGCAGTCAGGACTGCTGAGGTGGTTACTTCAGGGAGGGAGCTACTCTGTAGCAGTGAGACTGAAGGTGAGCCACAGCTGCTTGTGGGTACTGATGTTCCCTTGGACAGGGTAACTGCAAAGGTAGAGGTGAGTAGTAGTACCCAAGCTGACAGCGAGGCACCACTGTCAGAGGATGCCAGATGTCCTGTAGAAGGGGAGCTGGGAAGTGTTACAAGGAGAGAGTTGAGACAGGCTCAGCTCTCAGACCCTACATTGCAAGGCCTGAGGCAGGTAGCTAGGGAGGCACCTGATTCTCAAGGGAAGGGGAATCTGTATACTTGGACAAAGGGTTACTATACAGAGAGTGGACCCCTGAGGGAGGGCTAGAAGGTAAGAAAGTACATCAGTTGGTAGTGCCTAGAGCCTACCATCTGTTGCTTCTAGCCATAGCCCATGATATTCCCTTTGCAGATCATATGGGCATAAAACATTCAAAGATGCATATTATGCAAAACTTCTATTGGCCTGGAATTTCCAGAGCTGTAAGAGGGTACTGCAGGACCTGTGAGCAGTGCCAAAGGGTAGGCAAGGCAAGAGACAAGGTGAGAGCTCCTTTGATGCCTTTGCCTGTGATTGAGGAGCCATTTCAGAGGGTAGCTATGGATATTGTGGGTCCTCTGAGTGCCCCAAGTTCCACAGGGAAAAAGTATATCCTAGTGGTACTGGATTATACTACACAATACCCTGTGGCAGTGGCTTTGTCCTCCATTGAGGCAAAGGAGGTGGGAAATGCTTTGTTAGAGATTTTCAGCAGGGTGGGTTTCCCAAAAGAAATACTGACAGACCGAGGTGCCAATTTCATGTCAGACCTGCAGGCTTGTCTGTGGAAGTCCTCACATGAAGACCACCCCTTACTATGCCCAGACTAATGGTCTTGTTGAGAGGTTAAACTCTACAATCAAGTCCATGCTACAGGCATTTGCAGATCAGTGTAAGAGGGAGTGGGACAAATATTTGCCCCATCTGTTGTTTGCATACAGAGAGGTTCTCCAGGAATCTACAGGTTTTTCACCCTTTGAGTTGCTGTATGGGCATAGGGTGAGGGGACCTCTAGATTTAATTCAAGATGAGTGGGAAGGTGAGTGTGAGTCTCACAAGGAGTCTGTTGTGACATACGTCCTAAACCCCAGGACAAGGCACAGGGAACTCATGGGCTTGGCCCAAGAGAACCTGGCAGAAAGGTGTGTTTTGACAGGAATGCTCAAGCTAGAGAATATGCTGTGGAGCAGCAGGTAATGGTTCTCATTCCTGTCAGACACAACAAGCTGCAAGCAGCTTGGGAGGGACCCTACAAGGTGGTAAGTGATGTTAACTACATGGTGGAAGTGCTAGGCAGATGGCAGGGGCACAAATTGTACCATGTTAACATGATGAAACCTTACCATGATAAGGAGGCCCTTGTGCTGAGCATTTGCAGTGGATTGCAGGAGGAGTCTGAGGGAGATCTGGGGACTGATCTCCTCAGTGAGGCTCGGGCTGACACCTCTGTGGAAGGGGTAGCAATATCCCAGCAGCTATCTCCTACCCAGGTTCGAGAAATCCGAGCAGTGTTGCAGTAATTTGGGAATGTGTTCACAGGAAAACCAGGGATACAGGACCTCAAAGGCCTATTAGGCAGGCCCCTTATAGGGTGCCTGAGAAAGTCAAACAGACTCTAGGGAAGACCTACAGCAGATGTTGGAACTAGGGGTGATTCAAGAGTCCAGCAGTCCCTGGGCCTCGCCAGTGGTGTTGGTGCCAAAGAAGGATGGCAGCACCAGGTTCTGTGTGGATTACAGGAAATTAAATAGTCACAAAGAGTCCGATGCTTACCCCATGCCTAGGACAGATGAGGCCCTAGAGCAGCTGGGTGGGGCTAAGTATCTTACAACCATTGATCTTACCAAGGGTTACTGGCAGGTGCCCTTGACTCCCAGTGCTAGAGAGAGGTCAGCCTTTGTGACTCCTTTTGGCTTGTATGAGTTCACAAAGATGCCCTTTGGGATGAAGAATGCCCTAACGACTTTCCATAGGCTGGTAGATCGTATCCTAGCAGGAGGGTTTGCCCTTGCTTACCTAGATGATAGTGCCATCTGCATCAATTCCTGGCCAGAGCACCTTCAGCTTGTCAGGGAGATGCTGGGCAGACTACTGAGGGCAGGGCTGACCATTAAGCTGAACAAATGTCAGGTGGGTATGGCAGAGATCTCCTACCTAGG
Organism: Protopterus annectens; assembly: GCF_019279795.1. Taxonomy (NCBI): domain Eukaryota; kingdom Metazoa; phylum Chordata; order Ceratodontiformes; family Protopteridae; genus Protopterus; species Protopterus annectens. The sequence continues at coordinate 1,131,649,974 of NC_056735.1, read as the reverse complement.
ACATAGAGTGGGGAGTGGTAAGATAAGGCTGGAACCTGCCAAAGCAGAAGCTATTCAGGCATGGCCTGCACCTGTTACTAAAAGGCAGGTGAGGGCATTTTTAGGGACAGCAGGGTACTACAGAAAGTTTGTCCCCAGTTATAGTACCATAGCTGCTCCCCTCACAGACCTGACAAGGAAGAACAGGCGAGATAAGGTAGCGTGGACCCCAGCATGTGAGCAGGCATTCCAGAAGCTTAATGAAGCTTTAGGAGGACCCCCTGTGTTAGCCAGTCCAGATTACAGCAAATAATTTGTTGTGCAGGTGGATGCTTCAAACCATGGGGTGGGTGCTGTACTTAGCCAGATTTCTTCAGAGGGGGAAGAGCACCCAGTGGTTTATCTTAGTCATAGGCTCCAACCCAGGGAGGAATGCTATGCAGATGTAGAAAAGGAATGTCTAGCCATAGTGTGGGCATTGCAGAAACTTCAGCCTTATCTGTATGGAAGAAAATTCATTGTTATGACAGATCACAACCCCCTAACATGGTTAAACAGAGCCAGCCAGCAAAATGCCAAGTTGCTAAGATGGAGCCTAGGGTTGCAAGCATATGATATGTCAGTACAGCACCGCAGTGGGATTAGCAATGCCAATGCAGATGGGCTCTCAAGACTCAGAATGGGGTAAGGTATATTCAGATAGACCTAACTCTCTCAAGCAGCATTTCTCAAGGGTCACTTGAAAAACTAGCTTGAATTCACCAGGGGGGGGGGGGCAAATGTGAAGACTGGTAGAGATGGGTGAAGGTTGCCAGCCTAGTCAAATAGAATTTGGTATATAATTCTGTAATTTCTAAATATGAATGTTGAAATACAGACTTGTTTTCTTAAATGAAAGAAAATGTTGTGAAATGTTGAACTTCAAAAAATGTAACATTACCCTCTGCTGTAAAGAAAGCTAAGACAAGCATTTCATGTCAGTCCTTTGAAGTTAAAATTACTTCATGTCTGTCCTTTGAAGTTAAAGATTCTGAGTCATTCTGTCTGGGCTAGCACATTCTTTCTATTGTTTTAACTAAGAGTTAAATTGCTAGATTTAAACATGCAAATATATTTTTATTGCTCTGGTTTCTACCTAGGTGTAAAATAATGCAGATCCAGTTTCTGTTGGCCTGGAAACCCCAGGAAAGGTGAAGAATGATGTAATGTTTATCAGAACTGCAATTTCAATTTAAACAGAGAGAACCAGAGATTATTAAGCATTTTGTCTTGACCATCCAATTCACAGCACTTCCTGTTGTCTTATGTAAGTTATCTTAGACTTGTGTTTTCTTTCAGAAATAGAAACTAAAAAGATCAGACTAAGTGTTTTTCTGTGATGTCAGAACTGTACTACTGAATTATTTTAAGTATTTCTCTGTGATCTCTGAACTCTTGACTAGCACTGTGTAGTAAGAAGTATTATCTTGTGTTTTTATTATTTATTATTAAATATTTTAAAATCTTTCAACTGTGGATGTTTTGTGTAGAGATAAGTTAAGCTCTGAGTTCATTGCATGTATATCAGGATCCTGTACCAAGTCACTCTAGTAAGCCTTGACTGTTTAGTCATACTACCAACTGGATAATAATATTGCACTGTAATAATTGGACACCCTTTTAAGGGCCTTTGAGTAGCTCATAATTATTAGCTGAGTGGTGGTAGGATTTTTACTGTATAGTCTGGGAAAAAGGGGCACAGCTGGAGAACTTGTGCCAGCCTTCCCCAGAAGTGTCTGTGTGGTTATAGAAACTGTTATCTCAAAGTGTGTGTGTGTGTGTCAGCTACTTGGGCAGGGACACAAAGTACTGGTTGGACAGAGAGGGTGCTGGAGATTTTAGCTTGCCCAGCTGGCTAAGATCTGGACCCTATAGCTATGCCAGTGGGGACCTGGAGAGCAAGGGAGCGACCAGCCCCGGATTGACTGTGATCTCTTTCTGCTCTTAAGGGAAATTGCACTTTACTGTGTGTATTTGTTATCCTTTCCTCATATATGATATGCCCTCTCTGGTGTTAGTGGTGAGGAGTGAGGCACCTTGATTGCTGAGCCAGGGCACGACATAAATGCTTTATAATCATGGTTTAGTATTGAAATGGGCCTGTATGAAGCTTAGTTTAATGGATCTTTACCTTATTTAGGTACTAGAGCTGCCACTGCTTTCTTCCAGGATGTTGGTACTTCTCCTGTTAAAATACTGTTAAAACCTTCCAGATCTTTATCAGTTTTTCCCTTCTAACTTCCAAAGGAATACCATTTATTCCTGGGGACTTTCCTATAGATTGGTTATATATCACCATTGCTATCTCATCTCCTCCTATCCTAACTACTCACTTAGTACTTACCTATGAATTGGAGAATATGCCTGGATAATTAATCCAGTGTCAGACTAGGATAAAAATGCCCCCCCCCCCCCCCGGTACCTTCAATGAACATGCCCTACAGTTTATCTAAAGCTATTTTCATTTGGGAAAGTTTTCTTTTTCCTAAGGCTCTCCCAAATCATGGTGCATATGAAAAAATAAAAGTGTAGTGCAGTGATGCTTCATGTACTGAGAGGTATTCAGACAAACCACACTGCCAAAAAGCATTCATTATTTCTTCAATTACCCACTTAGCCTCATTGGAGAGACATAGTAGAGTTGAAGCTTACCCTGACCAGGGTTCCATTGAACTTCCAGGCACATGTACACACAATACAGTAAGCCATTGAAGTGTAATTTCACCGCACATTATTTCATTGGATGTGGGAGGAAAAGCAGTATCAAAATTCTTAGACAGCCTGTACAGATTCAGATAAATGCCGCCATTTAAAACTGAACTGGGGACATAAGTAATGCAAGGCTGTAATGTTGATTACCTCATGACTGTGCTATTTTGGATATAACTCAGCATGTAGCTAATATGAAGATTCTGGTCCTTCAGAATAAGCTAAGTAAAATAAGTGTTTTCATTCATAATCCCATGATACAGGTATAGCATACTCAATAAGTGATCTAAAGCAGGCTTTAGCACTTCATTGATGCCAAATGAAACATTTCCCACAATGATCTCTTGAGTTATTTGTCCATTTCTCCATAAGTAGTCAACTGTCATCAAATGGAACACTTCCCCCGATGATCCTGGGACAAGCACTTTTACTAAGATAAATGAACCAGTATTCCCAAATACACATTCAGTAATTTGTCCATGTAGGCCCAAGCACTTCATGAACAGCAAATGAAACATTTTTCACAAGGATCCCCTCAGTAGTTTCTCCATGCTTGCACAAAAACTTCACTGACACCAAATGGAACATTTCTCCCTTCAGTAGTTTCTCTCTGTGTCTCCATGCACTTCACTGACACCAAAAGGAACATCTCCCCAAAACAATCTCTTCAGTAAGTTGTCTACACAAGCATATCACTGACAACAAATGAAACACTTTACCTCAGAATGTCCACACAAACACTTCAGTGATGACAGAACAAATAATTTCCTCAAATGAACCCTTCTGTACTTGCTCCATTATTGCTGAAGTCATTCACTATCACCAAATAAAACATTTTCCCCAACAATCATTTCAGTAGTATGTCCATGTCTGTACAAGCACTTTTACTGACAGCAAAATAAATATTTTCCCTTATGACCCTTTTTAGTAGTTTGTCCACTTCACTAACACCAAATCACACTTTTCCCCAAGTGTTCCTTTCAGTACTTTTTCCATGTATCCCCAAGCTCTTCTCTGACATCAAATGGAACATTCCTGCTCAATGATCCCTTCAGTAGTTTCTGCATGTATGCACAAGCACTTCACACACTGATGACAAATGAAACATTTCCTCCAAAGACACCTTCAGTAGTTTGTCCATGTCGGCCCAAGCACTTTACTGGGATCAAATGAAAACATTTCCCACAACGATCCCTTTAGCTAAGAGGTCAAGAGGTATGCAAATGTCTTAATTGCTGCTGCCACTACTGGATCAGTTCTACCCCCCACCCCGAAACACAGTTGTGGATCAGAAAATGCATACTAACACAAATTCTGTTGTTCAAGCAACTTTGGAAGTTCCATTTTGAGCTAAGAGATTAAGAGGTATGTAAACCTCTGAACTGCTACTGCCACTGTTCAATCGCTTTCACTCTTCATATTGGTGTATATATATATATATATATATATATATATATATATATATATATATATATATATATATACACACACACACAGCAACACACTTTTTATGTTTTTTTTTTTTTTTTTTTTTTTTACTTTTACACTTGCTAACAAATGTATTTCTGAGTCTAGGTACACTGGCCTCTTGAATATTTCAGCAGCATTAGGGAGATGTCATAGGAGTATCCCAGCCAGCTGCCATTCAAATTCTCTTGCATTTCCTGACAGAAATGTGTACCAAGGCTGGCTAACTCTCTCTAGAATGTGTATAAATCTGTTAACCAGTTTACTGTGTAATTTAATTTAATCCTGACTTGCACTCAGGATTAACTCTAACCTGTGGAACTTGTTTAACTTGCTTACTTATGTAATCTCTGTAAATAGTCTCTTTGTAATATGTAATGCTGGTATTATGTAATGCTGTATCTGCTTACCCTTGGAGCTTTTCTCCCCTGGCCTCCGCTGAAAATGGACATGCATCCAGTCGGACTATCCCGATCAACAAATGTAAAATAAAATAAATAAATAAAAATAAATGACTACATCCACTTCCCAGCAACAATCATGGATTAAAGAATTGTCATGCAACAATTCTGTGCTACAGCCAATTTCCACTGCATCCTCGGTGCAATAGACTGCACCCACGTTCCATTTAAAAGACCTGCTCTACCTGATGTATAACTATACATCAATACCAAGGGGTGTCAGGTGGTGTGCTCAGCAGATCCCTCATTCTCATTACTAATATCATGGTGACACACTGTGGTAGTGTCCATGATACTGCAATATGAAGGAAAGTGGTCTGAGGGCTGTTTCTAACATGGTACAATACTCAAAGGACTACTAGTCAGTAAGGACGGGACCACAGCTAGGATGTAATCAGAATCCACACTTGTCAACATTAAACATGAGGGCAACATATGTCCTGGTGGTATGATTTGAGGCCAGTAATACTTATCTCATTTGGAGAAACAAGTGTGCCCACCTTCAGAGGCATTCCTCACCCTCTCATAGCAGCAGTCCATAGGATGCACTTAGGATTGTGCCACAGTAACATCAGTGACAGGCCTCACTGGATCTATTGTGACTGCCCAAAGCATTGATCATGTTTGGAAGGTCTGTTCATACTGCATTCCTCCAGACAGTATTGCCTGTCCATCCAAGCAGACTGCAATCATGCTCAGGAGGAACCTCGATTATAATTTCATTCTCTTTGTGCAAGAAATTATCTTCCCTACTTCTGATTGATATCTGGAAGACAGTGTGATAAGCAAATGTTATACTTTATATGGAGGCTTGCATATTGATATGATGATGTTACAAGTTTATGTCAATTGACTATCTCACCTGTCATTTACAGTGCAAAGCTGTGCTAAACAATCAGTTCCATTTGTATTACTGTTATGCACAGTTAATCAGAATAAATATGAAAAAATGTCTGAATATGTTATATATAGGAAGTAACAACATATCTTACAATTTCTTACCTCACATACACAGAACTAAGGTACCTCGTGGTTGGTTTGGTTTAGCCCTTGTGGTCGTGCTCGCTCCGTGCCCCACCCTGCCCCCATATTCCACCCGCCACCAGTGGTGCTAAATTTAAAGCTCTAAAAACCACACCGCCTCCACTTTAACCTGTCAAAGATAATCCTCTTAGATCAAACCACCTCCCCCTACTTGCCGCTGATTTTCCTAGTTTTTCTAATTTACTCCTGCTCCAAATACAGTTCTAACATAATGCCCATGATAGGCACTATGTATCTCTCAAAATAATGCTACTATTTTCTCTGTTACTCATTCCATATCTCCTCACCACCTATGAAAATCAGCCCTACCTAGGTTTTCACCACCCAATATCCCAATCTATCAATACTTCAGTATCAAATAACACAGACCACATCATAATTTCCCACATACATGACCCCCTCCATTCTTAAAAACTTTCAACCGATTAGACTCAGGTATATCTGCCCCAAAACTAAACATTATCAAAAATTAATAAACAAAATCATGAGACTCGTAGTTACCGTACACTACAGCCTGACAATGGATGGAGATATCCACCCAGACCCTTGCCCATCCCCGTCTAATGTTTCTAGTTCCCAAACTAACATCCCTTCCAACATAACACTGGCTGCAAGGCCCCCTAACTCTCTCCTGATCTGCCATCTAAATATCAGGAGCATAAACAATAAGGTCCATAATCTGCATGCCCTCTTAGCAGCTTACTCCCATAATGCACTATGTCTTACAGAAACTTGGCTAAAACTGGTAACTAAAGACAATGAGGTAATTCCACCTGGTTATGACATACTTAGACTAGATTGTACTACTAGAAAAGGTGGTGGAGTAGCTGTACTCTATAAAAATACACTAGATGTTACTATGGTCTCCCTACAACCTACCCAGTTTAATAATGCTGAAATTCCTGCTGCTAAATTACAAATTAACAATAACAAATGCATAAACATTGCCTGCATTTACATTCCCCCAGGTAGTAATACAAACACCCATGAGGACCTCCTCCACTGGTTATCCCGTACCTACCCCCAAGAAACCATGGTGTTAGGAGATTTTAATATCGATTGGAACACCTGTTTCTCAGAATCTCCCACAACTCATGTCAACCTGCATGGTTTTACACAGGTCATATCCTCTCCCACTACAATAGGCAAACCAAATAACAAAGATAGTATCCTAGACTTTATTCTTATCAACAACCACCCTCATATGTACAAGTCAGGGACCATCCAGGATGACCTGAGTGACCACTTACTCACTTACATTATCAAGCACAAGGTGGATAACCCCACCAGATTACCTTTAAAATGTTTAGAAATAATAACTTCAACACCACCAATTTTCAGAATGAACTTAAAGCTTGTAATTGGTCAATCCTAAAGCATCTTCCACTGGACAATGTGGTAGCATACTTTAATTCCACATTCCTTATTATTGTTGACGTTCATACTCCTACTTACTCCATTAGAACCAAAACAAAAGCTGCCCTCTGGCTCTCAAAAAGACCAAAGCTAAAATCATAGCTAGAAATAAGGCATGGGATAAATGGCATACCACAAAAGACCCACTAGATCAACTCAGATTCCGAGGAATGACACAAAAAGATCTATCTTGCTAGATAAAAAAACTTCTACTACCGTCTTCAACAAAAACATCAAAACAAACCCCAAAAGTTTTGGGCAGGAATAAACAAACTTCTTCACCCAGGACAGTCCTCTACTCCTACCCTGTCAGCTTGCAACCTTAAAACCCCTGAGGATATTGCAAATACCTTCAATAGTTTCTTCACAGAAACTATCCAATCCCTAGCAAGCCAACTGGCACCCAACTGCTCTAACCCAATTTCTGCTACAGCTAGTACCCCACTCTCCTTTAGCTTTCAGCCTGTTTCCACAACACTTATCAGATCTCTAATTAATAAATTAAAACCAACTACTCTAGCAGATGATTTCCTTCTGCCAGAGTATCTGCAAAAAGCAGCAGATGCCATAGCTTACCCCATCTCCGTTATACTCAACAGAACTTTATCAGAAGCTACCATCCCCTCCATATGGAAAATATTCCACATAATACCACTCCATAAAGGAGACAGCTCCTTTGAACTGTCAAACTTTAGACCCATAGCCATTTTGTCACCATTGTCTAAAATAATGGAAAAGTGTGTCCATAAACAACTTATGCTTTATCTTACTCAGATCAAACTGCTGGCTAACTCTCAGCATGGTTTTAGACCAAACTATAGTACCACCTCAGTTCTCCTATCCTTCTCTAACACCATTAATCACAACCAAAACAATAGCAAGCTTTCCTCAGCCCTCTTTTTGGATCTCTTCAAGGCCTTCGATATGGTCAACCACCAATTAAAAAAAAAAAAAAAACGGATAGCCACACTGGTCTACCCTCAATAACAAACACAACTAAGGTTATTATTTTTTTCTAAAGTCTTTCTGCTTAAACTGTTTAATTCAGCCGTACTGGATCAACAGCACCAAACTTCCCAGCCCTTAAATAAGGCTCCAAATCCTAAAATGTTCTGCCAAATTGTACTGTTAAATGTGCTGTCTGTGTTTAAAAACAGAACATAGATTAGAATTTAAAGCAAGTAAAAAAGCAAGAAAAAAACAAGTTCCACCAAACTGTACTGTTAAAGTTGCTGTCTGTGTTTAAAAACAGAACAAACAGAACATAGACTGGAATTTAAAGCAAGTAAGAAAGCAAGAAAAAAGCCTCTTACTTTAATCACAGGCTCTAAGGATTCCTCTGGTGTGGTTAAGCCCCTTGCATGTTCCCCTCCCCCTGTCTGCTAACAATCCGAGGTTACTTAACCACCTCAATTAACCTCCATTTTTCAAACACCCCAGGGCTCCTGACCCAGATGGCTGTCCTGCTGTAAATTTGGTATGTACTTTTCTGTGTTATTGACTCTGATTAAATACAACTGTAAATTTAATATGTGAAATCTTATGCTGACTCTGAATGTTTAAAAGTGCATTAATACATGAGGCTGATGAATGCATTGGGCAACTGATTTTGTGCTTACTTGTTGCTGCTAAACTGAAGTGATTGTGGATCAGTATAACTTTGTTGCAGTATTTAGTCCAATTCTTAAATCCTAGACTTTGTACAAACAGCCTACTTCCCAAATGCTACTACAATTGAACTTTATTTTCATGCTAAAAATACAAGATGCTGTATGCAGAATAGTGTGACCCTGATTAGTGTTTCTTCTTCTTATACATGCTATATCTTGCTTACCTGTTCTATTTAGCTACCATATACTTGAAACTGTTTCTTAGGGCAGTGCAGTGTACTATTAATGTAAGGATTATGCTTTTTCTCTCAGTCGCTGTGTTATATATGGCATGAAACACTGTTCAATTATTTTTTGCTATAGTTCTATTTCTGGTAATGAGCTAACACCAAATATCTGTTATTAGGTATTATCTTTTCTCACGGCTCCCACCCTAAAAGGCTCACACAGTTAAAAGGACTGCATCCAGTTAGGCATTTAAAAAAATAAAACGGATAGCCACACTGGTCTACCCTCAATAACAAACTCAACTAAGGTTATTATTTTTTCTAAAGTCTTTCTGCTTAAACTGTTTAATTCAGCCATACTGGGTCAACAGCACCAAACTTCCCAGCTCTTAAATAAGGCTTCTAATGTTAAAAAGTTCCACCAAATTGTACTGTAAAAGGTGCTGTCTGTGTTTAAAAACAGAACATAGATTAGAATTTAAAGCAAATAAGAAAGCAAGAAAAAATCCTCTTACTTTAATCACAGGCTCTGAGGATTCCTCTGGTGTGGTTAAGCCCTGCTCTGCTCACCCTCCGGACTTGCTTTGCACCCCTCTCTGCCTCCTATTCCCACCTGCCCCAATACCTCTGAATTTATAACCCCTCAGCCACACCCCTTCCCCTCCTTTGCCAACCATTAACAGGAATTCATTTATAACCCACCCCTTCCACTATCTCCCCATCTAACTATTACACCTAGGTTGCTTACCTACCAGGAGTATATTCCTCCCATTATGTCTCTAATACTTACTAAGTCTTCTAAAATACCACCTCTACTCTACAGCCTACCTTTACTAATCACCCTTTATTCTCTCACCATCTATGAAAACCAATCACATATAGGATTCAACCATCCCAAATGCCTTGCTACCACTCCAATCCTCTCAAACCATTCTGCCCACTCATTCATATCCATCGACAGCAACTCCTTTACCCCTGCTAACACCCATCCTGTTATACCCAGATATGTTAACACCAAACTAAATACTACCAAAAACGGATATATAAATTTCCAAAGTTCATAGCTAGTTTGCCCCACACCCTTACTATTGATGGGGATATCTACCGCAACCTTGGGCCAGCATCCCCAGACAATGCTAACCCTAATCATAAATAGATCCCCAACTCACTATTGACCTGCCACTTAAACATTAGAAGCATCAACAATAAGGTCCACAACCTCCATGCCCTCCTGACAACCTACTCCTCCAACATACTTTGTCTCACCGAAACATGGTTAAAACCAACTACGTAGATAATTAAATTCTACCTCCAGGGTATAATAAACTCAGGCTAGATCGTACTACCCAGAAAGGGGGAGGGGTTGCTGTTCTGTATAAAATCACCTTAACTGTTACTCTAGACAACCTTCAACCACCTATATTTAACAAAGCAGAAATTATGATTGCCAAACTACAAATAAATAAAAACAAATGTATAAACATAGTATGTGTCTATATTCCCCCAGTTAATAACTCAGGGACCCTAGAAGACATCCTCTATTGGCTATCCAATGCCTACCACCAAGAGACCATTGTTCTAGGGGACCTCAATATAGATTGGTACACCTGCACTGCAGAGACCCTAACCACCCACGTAAACCTACATGGTTTTACACAAACTATAACCTCCCCTACTAGGATCAGCAAGCCTAACAATAAAGAAAGTATCCTAGACTGGATACTAATTAATAGCCCCCACCACATGTACAAATCAGGTACTCTCCCTGAAGATCTAAGTGATCATTTCTTAATGTATACTATTAGGCATAAAGTTGAATGTCCACATCTACCCACCTATAAAACAATAAGAAATAACAAAAACTTCAACCTTAATAAATTCTTAGAAGAACTTAAATTATGCAATTGGTCAATTCTAAAACAACTACTACTGGATGAGGCAGTAACACACTTTAATAACACATTCCTGGCCATCCTTGACAACCATGCACCTGCACACTCTATTAGAATTAAAACAAAAGTTGCCCCCTGGCTCACTAAAGAAACCAAACTAAAGATTATCCAAAGAAATAATGCCTGGAACACCTGGCACTCCTCTAAAGCCCCACAAGATCAACTCAATTTTTGACAATATAGGAATAATACAAAAATATACATATTACTAGACAAAAAAAAATATTTCTGCCATTTACAGCAGAAACACCACAACAAGCCACAGAAGTTCTGGGCAGGTATTAACAAACTCCTCCACCCAGGGCAATCCACAACTCCAACCCCGTCAGCCCCAACCCAAAAACTGGCAGAGTCCATTGCCAACACCTTCAACATTTTCTTTACAGAAACCATCCAGGCCCTTGCTAACAAACTTAAACACATTTATCCTAATGTTGAAACCCTTAAACCCAGTGACATTCTCTTCTTTAGCTTCCAAAAGGTCCGACTTCACTCATTAGAGCCCTAATTAAAAACTCAAACCAACCACCCTTTCAACTGACCTCTTCCCTGCAGACTACCTGCAAAAAGCTGCTGATGTTATACCATACCCTGTCTCCATTTTGATAAACAGAACCATAACTGAAGCCTCTATCTGGAAAATATCACATGTCATACCACTCCACAAAGAAGGCAGGTCCATTGAGCTGTCAGACTATAGACCAATAGATATCCTTTCCTCTCTGGCTAAAATTATGGAAAAGTGTATCCATAAACAACTCTTACACTACCTTATTCAACATAATCTTCTGGCTAGCTCCCAGCATGCATTTAGACCACAGCACAGTACCACCTTAGCCCTCATCTCCTTTTCTAATGTCATAAATTCCAACCGTAACAACAACAAACTATCTTCTGCCCTGTTTCTCAATCTTTCCAAGGCCTTCGACATGGTTAACCACCAGCTACTCTTACTTACCCTAAATAAAATATCCCTAAACAACCATGCCATACAATGGTTTCAGTCTTATCTTAGTGAAAGACAGCAGACTGTCCTTTGGCAGGACAAACTCTCCACCCATCTCCCCGTTACCCTTGGTGTCCCTCAAGGCTCCATATTAGGTCCCCTTCTTTTCTCCCTCTTTATCATTAACCCCCACACTGTAATCCCATAAGCAACCTGTATACAATATGTCAATGACTCTACCCTGATTTGCTCAGCCTCTACCCCTACAGATCTCCTTGGTTTAACCCAGAAAACCTTTAATACAGTGGAAAACTGGATCTCTAATCAACAGCTGATATTAAATCCTAATAAAACAAAGCTATTGCTATTCTCCCCTACTTGCAAATCCTGTCAACCTTCGTTTACTATAACATCTAACAATGGGACCATAATCTCACCAGATATGTATACCAAACTCCTGGGTGCTATAATAGACAACAACCTCAAATATCATATGCATGTAAACCAAACTATTAAAACTGTTAATAAAAAACTTGGCTCCCTATAAAAACCAAACCTTTTCTCACCCCTCTAGCTAGGACTGCTATTGCCCATACCAATCTGCTTTCAGTTCTACTCTGTGCCTCGCCAATACTCACTAACTTGAACAAAAATGATCTCAGCAAACTCTCTAGCTGCTACAATCAAATTGCCAAGTTTGCCACAGGAACTCCCTACAGGACACACCATTGTCAAAACCTAAACCTCTTAGGATGGCTAGAACTCCCCAGGCTACTTCAATATAATCAGCTTACTGTAGCATTCAAGGTTATTAACCATCCAGAAAAAAATGCCCTCCCTTAAAAACATTATCCATCCCTACAAAAACACCAGGTCACTTCATTCCACTACAAAGTTTTTGGTTCAGTCTGTTAAAGCTAACAACCTATCTGGAGAATCTTTGTTTGCAAATTCAGTAGGCAAAACCTGGAATTCGCTCCCATCTGACCTTACTCTAAACCCCTCACTTAATCAGTTAAAAAAAAATCTAATCCAATATTTTAAAACACACTGGTTATGTCCTTGCTCTAACCCTGACTAAAGCATTATCTACTTCCATATCCCTGCAATTTTTTATTCACAGCGACTAACCTCTTACACTAAAAGCTTTGAAAAGAGAAACTGTAACATCTTTGTAGATACTCTGTATATAAGCTGCACCTATAGGTTTGATACGAGAAACTGTAACAGATTTGTATATATTTCTGAATATAAACTGTATTCTTCATAGGTTTGAAATGTGAGACTGTAACTTGTATGTTAATACAATATGTTTGTGCATATACTGTAACTTGCTTGTCTTTATCTGTTTGTAAGTTTGGAGCTTTTCTTCCCGGGCATCCGCTGAAATTGGACATGTATCCAGTCAGACTATCCAGGTCAACAAATGTAAAATAAATAAAATTACTCCACAGCCTTAAGGCATTGTCACTAAATAGCCATGTGCTTCAATGGTTTCAGTCTTACCTGTGTGGTAGACAGTAAGCTGTCCTATGGCTGGACAAACTATCAACCCGTCTAACAGTTACACTAGGTGTCCCCCAAGGCTCCATACTAGGACCCCTTCTCTTCTCAATCTTTATCAATGACCTCTCCTCTGTCATCCCAAATGCTACCTGCATCCAATATGCAGATGACTCCACCTTAATTTGTTCTCCCACCTCGCCGACAGATCTAATGACACTAACCCAGAATACTTTCAATATAGTTAAAAACTGGCTGTCTAACCACCAGCTGATATTAAACCCTAACAAAACAAAGTTGCTTCTCTTCTCACTCTCTTGTAAGTCTTCCTCACCACACCACTTTTTACCATAAATAATGTCACAATTATATCCCCAGGCACACAAACCAAACTCTTAGGCATCACAATAGACAACTCCCTCAAATTTGATATCCATGTCAATGAAACTATCAAAACCATAAACAAATAAAAAGGCTCCCTCTATAAGATCAAACCTTTCCTTACTCCATTTGCTAGGACTGCTATTGCCCATTCCCATTTACTCTCTGCTCTTCTCTATGCCTCCCCCACTCACTAATTTTGAACAAATCTGTTCTTGGCAAACTCTTATAAGCTGTTATAACTATATTGCTAGATTTGAAACAGGCATAGCCTATAGGACCCACCACTGTCACAACCTAAATCAAATGGAGTGGCTAAAATGGCCTAGCCTACTTCAGTACAACCAGCTTATAATAGCTCATAAAGTTCTCAACCATCCTGACAAGACACCTGTACTTAAAAATATCATCAACCCCTATAGCAACCTAAGGTCACTTCGCTCTTCTAATAAACTGCTGGTTCAAACAACCAAAAGTCAACAACTCTGCTGGGGACTCTCTGTTCACTAACTCTGTTGGCAAAACTTGGAACTCTCGACCTGCTGATCTTACTCTCGAACCCTCTCTTACTCAGTTCAAAAGAAGTCTCAAGCTATACTTTAAAACTCACTGGATAAGTCCTTGTTCAAAACCCGACTAGAACCTCCTCTATAGTCTCTGATATTGTTACCTTGCTTAGTCAATTTGTCAGCACTGTTTTAAATATGTATTATATCTTACATGCTTGCTCAACTGGAGTCTATTAACTGTGCGTCATTTGTTTCTTTTGTGTTTTTTTTACTGTATGTTCTAACTTGGAGCTTTTATCCCTGGGCCCTCTGCTGAAAATGGACATGCATCCAGTCATACTATCCCGGTTAACAAATGTAAAATAAAATTATAAATAAATAAATAAATAAACATCATCATCACATGCACAATCCATTAAAAAGTTGCATAGGTCACAAATGGGATTTGAACCCAAGGCAGTGGATATAACAACAAGTAAGGGACAACCACACAACCAATGTGCCATAGTAATGGTGTTCCACAGTTACATGCACATCCAAACAGAATGAGCATGTGTACTTCAACAATGTCAGATGCCTGTCATATACAATCACAGTCAGTTCTACACTTCAAAGCAAATGTTACTTTCATAACATGGTATGCAATACACACAATGGAAGTTATATAGAAACAGTGCAGAAAAAAGTCAGCATATTAAAATGAACTGTTGTGTACTCATAGCAACATATCGACACAATAAATAGTCAACCATTCTCCTGTTGTTTCTATCAGACCGCATGCACTAATAACTACTACTATATTACTAAGCATCAGAAAGTATCTCTAAAGGAGGCAGAGCCTAGATGGCCAACTGAGAGCAGTGAATTTTGAGAGCTCCATAAACTAGTATAATAATATAGGAAAAATTTATTTTCAAGTTTAAAACATCAGAAATCTGTAGATAAACTACGAAACTACATAAATATCAATTTTGGTGGAGATATACAAACATTTTCCTGTCAAGTAACTTGGAGATATATTGAGTAACTGAATATGAACAACTCAAGGAATTCTCACCTAGATGCTGCTTTGAAAAAAGAACTGCAATTGATGACATCTACCTTACACAAACTATCCTTGAAGATGGATGGCTTTAAAAATTACTTAGAAAACCTCAAATTAAATTCTCAAAAACAGACTGATACTCTTAAGGAACTATTACAGCAACACCACACAAAAATAACAAATATAGAGACTTCTCTAAATGACATTGAAGGGAGACTCAAAGAGAAAGAATTCCAAAAAGAATTTCTGCTTAAACAGAATACGTGGTTGCTTAACAAAATAGATGACTTAGAAAACAAGGAGAAGAGAGACAACATAAGGATCTTTGGTCTGCCTGAAAACACTGAAGGTAAAGACAGTATTTCATTCTTAACAACCTGGATTCCTGAATTTTTAGACTTGAAAGACGGACTTTCATTTGGAATTGAAAAGGGCACATAGAGCACCGAGGAAACCTGCTTCTAACTCAACAAATACTCCACTCAGATCCATAGTTATAACATTTCTTTCATTTCTGGACAAGGAAATAATATTAAAATCTGTTTGGAGAAAAAATCCCCCTTAAAATACAATCAAAGCCTGATAAGGTTTGACAATGATTATTCTTCCAGAATACTAGAACAAAGGAAAAAAGTCTGGCCAATAATAAAACTGTTGAAACAAAACAACATTAAAGCACAGCTGGTCTTTCCAGCCAAGATAAAAAATACTTTTTGCCAATGAGATGAGAGCCTTTAATGACTTAGAAGAAGCTACTATATTCATCAAAAACAATAACATAGTGCCTATCCCAAAATAAATGGAATGGATGGCCCCTATTTTTAAAATAATAAAAGAAACAAATCCTTGGACTGATGCTAGAAAGAAGAAACAAAAAACTGATTCCAAGATAGCTGTCCCAAAAAATAACTCTTACAACTAGATTTCTCAGAGTATCAACTGATATGGTACATCACTTGCCATCTGTTTTTATTTTTAAAAAAGGAAGGATTCCTAAACAACTGAGAAACAGTAATGATTTATTCAAATGTCCAAAGAGTCCAATAATTCTTCACAAAGGTAGGTCAAGATGGGTTACTATTTACATTATATATAAGCCAAACAAAGCAACATATAATACAAACATAGAAGTTTCTATTCCCCATACTTGAACTCAAGGAATACTTATCTTGTTCATTTTTCATTGATTTTACTTATAATAATTTAAGTAATTAATTAACTAATTCAACAAGGTACCATTCATCAGAGTTCAGACTCAAATGTAACATTTAACATCATATATAATAGCAGTAACAGTAGAGTGTTTTGAAAAAAAAAATGCTGTCATGGAGACTAATGCTTTCTTCAGTTAAAGTATGATTTAGAAATATAATCAGAAAAAAGTAACAGCCAAGCGTGAGCAGGTACAAACCCTTTTATGCCAGGTCAAATAAAGCAGGATCCAAACTTGTAAAAAGAAATATTTAATCCACAAACAACTGACAGAGAGATAAGCGCTTTCGCAGTGATGCTTCTTCAGATCTATGACAAACACTAAAACTGCTTTCACCATATATACTGTTCCCAATCAGTGGCAAGCAATTAGTAAAACATTCCAAAGAATTTTAAAGAGACAAGAACTGTTGCAATAAAAATACATGGAATAAAATGCAAAGAATCAAATGTATATAACATTCAAAAAGCATGTGTGAAAATCTTATATAAAAAGCATGTTTTAGGAACATCTATAAAAACAAATATAGACAAAATAAAAACAAGTGTGCTCTTAAGACATATTAAAACAGTTGGTTCACTTAATATTCCTTCTCTGCCTTAATTTAGGTCTAATTGAGGCCCTTTCATTCAGGCCACATCCTTTATCTGCTTTTAGTAATATGATCCATTCTGTTTCTTTGCCTTCTGTATAGACTTTAATATCCCCATCTCTTGGATTAGGAGTAATCACCTCCAGTACCTTAAATAAAAATACATGATGTGTATTGTTCATCATAACATGTTTGGCCAAAGCGTTATGTATTGTGCCCTTTCTCATATGGTACACATGTTCCCTCATTCGATCCCTCAGTGGGCGGTTAGTCTTCCCAACATAGAATGAGGAACATGTTTGACAGACAGCTAGATAAATAGCATGTTGTGTCATACAGTTAGCCTCTGCAGATATATAAAAACTTTTCTGTAGGTCTGGATGGAAGAAATGGGGAGTACTATCTATATAAGAGCAAAAATTGCAATGTCCGCAGGGCTTAGTGCATCCTTCCTTCCTATCTCTAAAACTAGGTGTGGGGTAACATAACTTCCTTTTTAAATTGTTTTTATTCTTATACAAGAACCCTGGTTGTTCACCAACTATCAGTTTAAGGTCATCATCCACATGTAGGATTTCCCAATGTTTTCTAATAATTTCTCTGATTTCTAAACGGTCTGATGAAAAATATGTAATAAATTTAACATATTGTGATCGTTCAATATGACTATTTGGGACTGTTATAGATTCATGCGGTCCAAAATAAGGTTCACCCTTATTATGTCTTAGTTCATGTATATCATTCAGGTGTGTGTTTTCACCAGACTGAGTAAGGAGAAGGTCACAGTAATATGCCTGTCGGGCGCTGGAATCCGCCACATAATGCAAGCACTCAGGTCTCTCAACAGCAGGTACAAGTACAACTCAGTCATTTCCACGCTGGTGTCAACGACCTGAGACGTACCTCCTTGGACTACATGAAAAGGGACATCGAGGAGCTCTCTGATTATGTAGCCCAGGCAGGTATGACCCTGACCTTGAGCAGTATCCTACCTTCACCTAGAATGATGCCACAATACAGTGATAAGATGATCAGCTTTAATAATTGGCTTAAATTCTGGTGTCATTCAAAGGGGATCCAATGTCTGTCTGCCTGGGATGACATGCTGGACAAGCCACGCTGCTTCGCAAGGGACGGCTTGCACCTGTCACCCTGGGCTTCGGACATTGGCAAAGGCTCTTGCCACCCCATAGTGCCTTTTTTAGGCAAGGCTCAAATTCTAAACCTACCACCCTAGAACACCAAAAAGAAAAAAAACTAAGGGTAATGCTGCTCAATGCCAGAAGTCTCAATCTCAAGATGCATGCACTCGAGGCCCTTCTCAATATGGAGAACATCGATGTCTGTGCTGTGACAGAAACCTGGTTCAAGGCTCCTGAGAGCACCCCAGCACTAACAGGTTTCACCTCATATCATGTGTTCCGGCCCCAAAATCCGGACAACACCAAGAAAGGAGGGGGGGGTGTCCATATTCATAAAGGACACCCACACCTCAAGGTTGGTGGCAACGCACGATGCATCGGAGACCATCCAGGTGCAATTAACCATAGGCAAGACTGCTCTGCAATTTGTAGCATGTTACAGGCCACCCTCTCAAACTCAGGAACCTCATATGGCCTTCCTGAAAACATTGGAGGGGATAAATGTATCTCCAAACACCATCATACTAGGTGACTTCAACTACCCTAATATAGACTGGGAACACTACTCAAGCCCAAACACTCTAACCCAAAGATTCCTGGAGTTCATAAACTCAAATGCCATGGAACAACTAGTCACCATTCCCACAAGAGGAGAAAACATACTTGATCTCATTATCACGAACATGGGATCAAAATGTTCAACACCGGAAGTATACCCCTCACTGGTGAGATCAGATCATAAACTAATCTCGCTGGAGGTCCTCATCCCGCCCCCACCTGAAACAAAAAAGACAACAGTGAAAAACTTCTCAAAAGCCGACTTCACACTTCTAAAAACTAGTGTGGTCTCCTTTAAGGCCCCTGAACCAGTGGTAAACATTACTCAAACCGCTGAATCACTTACAAATGCCTTCTACCAGCACCTACAGGACTGCATGGATCAGGCAATCCCAAACAAAACTAAGACTCTCTGTACCAAAGGCAAGCGTCCAGTCTGGTGGACCCCAGCCATAAACAAGCTCTACAACAAAAGGAGGAAGCTACTACAAGATAGAGCAAAATCCTTGAAAGGTAAGACACCTATGATCAGCATAAGTAAAAAACTAAGAGCTCTCATAAAATCATCCAAGGCAAATTTTGAGAGAAAAATCGCCAAGGACTCAAAAGACAATCATAAGGCCTTCTTTAGCTATGTTAGAAACCTAGGAGGGGCGGCCACGGTGGTGCAGTGGTTAGCATTGCCGCCTCACAGCAAGAGGTTCTCCGGTTCGATCCTCAGCTGGGGTGCCTTCTGTGCGGAGTCTGCATGTCCTCCCTGTGGTCGCGTGGGTTTCCTCCGGGTGCTCCGGTTTCCTCCCACATCCCAAAGACATGCTGCAGGTGGATTGAACACTCTAAATTGGCCCTAGGTGTGCGTGTGAGTGTGCCTTCTGTGGAAGGTTGGGCGCCGGGCTGGCAACTCGACACTGTAAAACTCCACTGCCATTCAATGTGCGGACAGGTGATCCGCTGTGGCGACCCCTAACTGGGATAAAGCCGAAAGAAGAAGAAGAAGAAACCTAGGAGGAAACTCCCAGATATGCTCAGAATTAGTTCAAAATGATGTGAAAATTACTGAACCTTTACACATTGCCAACATACTGGCTGACAGGTTCAGTGCAAACTTCTCCCCCCTCCCCCCCAAAAGGAGAGATATCTATACCAGAGGATTGTAGCCCCCCCAAACATCTCCAACGCCCAGGTGAGAACTGCTCTCACTAAGGCAAAAAACACAGCATCCATGGGACCGGATGGTGTCCCCGGCTGTGTGCTTCACGAACTCAATGAGGAATTAAACCCACAGTTAGGACAGCTGTTTAATCTTAGCCTCACCTCAGGATACGTACCCAAGGAGTGGCGCACGGCGACTGTGGTCCCACTTCATAAGGGCGGTGCCTCCACCGACCCTGGAAATTACTGCCCCATTAGCTTGACAAGCCTTATCTGCAAAGTCATGGAGAGGATCATAATGGAACTCATAAATAAAGACATAGGGAACTTGCAGACTTTGGATCCAACCCAGTTTGGCTTTGTCAAAGGCAGATCCTGCCTCTTAAACTTGGTTGACTTTTTCGAGACAGTCACCAAGGCCATTGATGAGGGAAAGGCAGTCCATACAGCCTACCTCGACCTGGCAAAGGTCTTCGACACAATACCCCACTCAGGTATCATCGAAAAACTCATCAGCTTGAATGTAAACCCATACATCACAAGATGGGTTGCAAACTGGCTAAGTGACAGAACCCACAGGGTCAGAGTTGCTGGAGCCATGTCAGACTCCAAGCCTGTCACAAGTGGTGTCCCACAGGGCTCAGTCCTGGGTCCACTCTTGTTTGGCATCTACTTTTTTGAAGTACAAGCAAACACAGGAGGGTTATGGCTGACAAAGTTTGCAGATGACTGCAAACTGGGTGCCATAGTCGAAAACACATCTGACACAGATATCCTTCAGAAGGGCCTCACAGAAACGGATAACTGGTGCCAGAGCCATGGCCTAAAGTTAAACGCCAAGAAATGCATAGTCATACCCTTCGGGAAAAACAAGGTTACCCCTAGCTACCATATAGGTGGCAATCCACTGAGCACAGAAGAAGTCATCAGGGATCTGGGGACCCAGGTTGACAGTAGCCTTTCGTTTGACACTCATGTTGCTAAAGTAGTTAGGAAAACCTTCTATATTGCCCACCTGATCATGAAGGGATTCACATCTAGATCAAGGGAGGTCATCGTCCCCCTGTACTCATCACTCATTAGACCTATGATTGAGTACAGTGCCCCGTTCGGAATGTATCTGACCTGACACCTGCTGCAGCTTGAAAGGCCCCAAAAGTTCCTCACCAAAAGGATAAAGGGTCTCAAAAATATGTCTTATGCTGCCCAACTGAAAGAACTCCAGCTCTATTCAGTCTCATACCGCTTGCTCAGAGGTGACCTGTGCCTGACATATAAGGCCATGTCAAACCCAGATTTGATGAATATGCTTCACCTCAAAAAATCTAGATCCCTCAGAACCACAAGGCGGAGACTTAAACCTTGACATGGTTATAAATAGAACGTGCTGGAGGGACAGATTCATCACCCAGAGACTCCCTATGCTGTGGAACAAAATCCCGGTACATGTGAGGCAGAGCACCTCGCTGGCCTTGTTCAAGAGGAATCTTGACCAATGGATGGGAGATCGCAGATATACCCCAGGGATTACTTCAGTGTCACTGCTTGACAGAGGCACAGCAAAATAATAGGCATAGTTTTTATTTCAAACTAAAGGGGTGGCGAAAGCCACATAACTATGGGCTAGGCTTATAAATGCCCTTGGGCAGATAGCCTAGTATGAACCTATGAACCTATGAACCTATGGGCTTGTGTATAATAACACTACCATCTTAACTTGTCATGAATGACATACACTACACTGAACATCAAGGGACGGCATGATGATTTTCTTATATAAGTAAATATGCATTGCAAGTCATGCAATTGTTTTAACTTGAATTGTAGTTTTTGTAACCCAGATTGACCATATATAATACTTAAGCGGTTACTAAGATAACTAATGTTTGATAAATGACATCAAACTGACAACGTTGTTCAAGAGAAACAACAGAAGCCTAAACTTGAAATGTCACAGAATGTAACAATCATATTCTGAACAAATAGTATTAAATTGACAATAGATTAATAACATGAGCTTGAGTATAATAACACTACTGTTTTAACTTATCGTAAATGACATACACTATATTGAACATCAAGGGGAAGCATGATTATTTTCTTATATAAGTAAATATGCATAACAAGTCATGTAATTGATTTAACTTGAATTGTAGTTTTTGTAACCCATCTTGACCATACATAATACTTAAGCTGTTACCAAGGTAAATAATGTTTTATATATGACATCAAACTGACAAAGTTGCTCAAGGGAAACAATAGAAGCCTGAACTAGGAATGTCACAGAATGTAACAATCATATTCTGAACAAATAGTATTAAATTGACAATAATCACTCAGTTTAACCTTTGCTGATTATACAAAATAGAATGTTGCCATTTAAATCCAAAAATCTTCAGTATATGCCATAAAATTAAAATATATGAATATGTAAAGGGAACTTGTAATCATTAATCACAATAAGTGAATTTGTTGTTTTAATCTATAATTTCAGTAATTTTATAATAAGAAATGACAGATATGAATATTCTTATGTGTAGGAAATGGGGGGAAGAGGGGTGCACTGATAATTAAAATGCATTAAATTTCATCAATGTTTACATGAAACAAACTTGATGCTTTAAGTAAGTTAGCAACAAACAAAGTGATTACTTAAATGTTGGCAAACAATGAAATATAACTTCTGATATATCTAGTAAAATACATTGTATTATAAACATTAGGTATAAATATTATTACCACCTATTTAGATTAAGTAATAAGTTTTGAAAGACTTCATCAGTAAGGGTGAATATGTTAAATATATGTGTGCTATAATCTTTTACTGAGGTTTTATATATGATACTATGATACTATGATTGAATTGCTTGCTCTCTATCTTTCAAGTAAATATTAATTGCTTATACAATAAGTAGACATTTGTATTGTATTAGAATTCTGTCTAATCTACAACAGTACTATATGTGTTCAAAATAATATAAATATTGTTTATTCCTGTTACAAATATTCTCCAAATGATAATTCAATTTATGGAGCTCAGATGTTCTGGATTGTCACGGTGTGAGTGATAATCTGATGGACTTAGGTTCATCCATCAGATTAGGAGTGATTTTCATTCCATGGCTACTGTGGATCATAGTTTTGTTAACATTTATTAATTTAAATTTATTTCACAAAAACATTTATAGTATGCCTGACCAAAACATTACTTTATTAGTAAACACTCAAAGTATAAAACTGATAATTTCCTTTAAAAGTTCAAATATACTTTATAGTTATCAGAAGAAAATGTTTACTAGTCACAATAAAACATAAAATACATAGGGCCGGATTCACGAAACCTCCGTGTAAGACTTAATATGTCTTACTCGAAGGCTGCAGTTGAACGGTATGACGTCAGCATGCCATGCATATTCATGAGGGCATGCTGAATCATACCCAAGTCTAACACGGTCCATGTAGGAAAGTAGGGGCGTGTCCGATTGCCGAGTACAGCAAAGGGACACGCCCCCAGAAGAGTCAGAGTCCTGAAAGTAAACACCCACAAGCGAGTCCGCTGAAATTTCAAGGAACACAACACCACACATCCCCACAGACTAAACCCTACTGAAAATATGTAAAATGTAAAAATAGCAGTTTCCTTTTTTTTTTTTTTTATATTTTCCAAAATGTTTGCCCGCATTTGCGCTCGTTTGCGCGGGTATGCCCTTCGCTCAACCACAGTTAGCAGATATGACATTGAAAAGCATATAAGATCTACATATGCAAATTAAGCAAAGTAGTAATAGTGTAGCGGTAGAGACGTCACCCAAAGAATAGGTAGTCACGGTTCAAGCCCCACAACATCCCCCTCCATTTTTCTTTAAATAAGTATGAAACAATTCCCCGATATATATAAATTTAATTTAAGTAAAATGTAATGAAAGGGCCCATGTATTTCTGAACAAAACCTATATTATGTATATATAAAAAGGATCATAATTTCCCGTAGCTTACCAGCACTTTAACAAGCTTAATATGAGTGCCCATAGCTGAGCAGCGCTTTAACAAGCTTAATATGAGTGCCTGTAGCTGAGCAGCGCTTTAACAAGCTTAATATGAGTGCCTGTAGCTGAGCAGCACTTTAACAAGCTTAATATGAGTGCCAGTAGCTGGGAAGTGCTTTACCCAGCTTAATATGAATGCTTATGGCTAAATAACGCGTTACCCAGCGTAAGCCATTTGCGTGGAGCTGCGCAGCGTGCCAACCAGCTTACCATCGGGCAACGTTGGGCAAGCTGTAGCAAAGTCGCCTTTACACAGACACACCTACTAGCCTGTCTAGACAGTAGTAAAATAAAAAAGCAATGGCAAGGATCGAACCCAGGATACTGTGCACCATAGTCAAAGTACTGAACCACTAAGCCATGACAGTTGTACTTAGAAATACAGTATTACCATACATATAGGAATGAATGAAAATATAACCACGACAAAGCAGGTTTGCTGTAAGCAGAGAAATATCCAAAATGGCCAATCACAGATAAGTGCGGGAAAACCGGTATATATAAACCCCATAGACGGGAATACACACCATAACTGATTGTGGTACCCATTTGCAGTCAGGATGGCAGGTGCAGGAGAGGGAAATTGCTTTAGAGCACAAAGGTGGGGCATTGAGGAGTCAAAATATATGGTTTGGCTCCTAGTCCACCATCATGAAGGCCAACTCATGCAGGGCCAGGTTCAATGGGGAGAGTACAAGGCAGAGGCATGGAACCGGCTGGCACATGATCTCACCAGTGCCACAGGCATTCCGAGGACTGGTGAACAGGTCCGTCCCCACCATGCGGACCAAAAGCGATGAAAGGAGGACCAACTGAACTGATGGATCCAGGAGGCCCGTCAAATGCCCAACGCCCCACTACTGAGTAAGTATCCAGGTAATTAAGTATGTAAGAAATGCTATCCTAGCCTATAGTATGGATAGGTATGTTCCAATATTCCTTCATTTATATTACAGCTGCAGGTGTTCGTTCCGCGAATGGGCAAGCCTATGCTGATAGGCTGGCAAGGTTGCACCACCAGGCAGGTTAGTAATTATTCTGCTGGTATTGTTATAGAATAGAAGTGAGACAGCCTGTAAAAGAGTTCAGTGTTGTAACCCAGTGATAAAGGTCAAATAAGCCTAGAAGAAAGATTCTGCTAGTATTGTAAGATTAGATAAGTGATGCAGCCTGGAAAAGAGTATTGCAATCCAGTAATAAAGATTAAACAAGTCTCAAATAGAGTTTCCACCTGTATTGTAATATCAGATAACTGCTTCAGCCTGAAAATGAGTGTTGTAATCAATCAATAAAGGATAGACAAGTGTCAAATACATCCTTGTAAATTCTGCCATATGAAATAAGTGAGTCAGCTGGAAAGGGTTGTTGTAACCCAGTAATAAATGTTAATAAAGCCTAGAATTAAGTACCATCCTGAAATGTAAATATAAAATAAGTGAGAGAGTGTGAGAAAGACAGTTTGAAGCTACCAAGAAAACTGTAATAAGTCTGGAATAAAGGTATACTGCATTCACTACATAATGAAATGAATGAGACAGCCACAACCAAAGAGTGAAATGTCTTTAATAAAGTACAGAACCTGGACTGTGGCCGTCCCACAATTTGGATATGTTGCTGTACCCTTGCATTATGGAGATAGTATGGTTGTATGAAATGCTGAACATCCACAGTTGTCTAGACCCATATAAATAAAATGTAGCAGGATTCTTTACCTGAATACAGCCAGATATGGACATATATGAATAAAAGTGGAATGTATATTAATGTAGCAGTAACATCCCCATCACCAACATTCCTAAGGTTACATACAAGAAACTGTACTAATACATGTAGGGGATATATATCTAGGAATGTACAGTATATGTATAGGTAGTTTAAGTTGTTAATGTAATATTTCTCCACCCTACCCTATTCTCACAAATGATGCCATTCCACACCAAACTGGGTATGTGTATTCACAATTAATTCCCATGGACATTTGTCCTGTTGGTTTATACATATCTGCATGTATGTTGATGCATGTGCCCTGTTCACATATCCAAACCTGATGGCCTGTTGCCACCAATCAACCCTGCATGCTGTTGGAATGTCCACTGTTGTTCTAAATATGCATGTGTTATGCTTGCTGCTCAATGTTCGGAATTCATGTGTGTTTGCTTAATGGGAATACTGATACATGCTGTTACAACTAATTTTGGATGGTGTTGTTTGTTACTAATCCAAAATGCCATATAATACTGCTAAACATAGGACAACAGGGAAGGCGGGTTCCAGCGGACCCACCTCTCCCACCTCATCTGGCGAGTGCACCTGGCACCAGTGCCCAGGCCAGAACCTCCTCCTCCGGTGGCCCTGTACCACCTTCGGGTGGAAGCGCTGCAGGGAATGGGGCTCGTCCCCCCTCTGCAAGCGTGGCCAGAGGAGAGCCTCCACTCACCCTCCATAGGGTCCGGTCTGTGGTGCGTAGTGAGATCAGGCATTCCGTGACTGATCCCCTATGCCAGCTTGAGGCGAGAGTGGCGCAACTCATGGGTGTGCCTGCCCATCCTATCCAGCCCCCAGCACAGCCCCGGCCTGGGCTGTGAAGGCGCAGTGGTAACTGCCCATGGGTGGGGATCTCAGTTCCACTGTTGCCATCTGTGGGCTCATGGGCTTGCGATATCCAAACATCCATCCCCGTCAATTGTGTTTACCCCCCACATGTGTCATACTCCACCCCTGTATGCGTCTTGTTTGTCTTGTCTGTTAACCTCCCCAACCTACCTCCCCAAATATACCTACTTCCTGTACCTCACATTCCACTCTCACCTGAAAAAAAAAGGGCACTCTGTTCCCACAAAAAAAGTACGCCCCATACATAGTTGCCCATTTCACATACATGTCTGCTGGACATGTAAACTGATAATTACAATTGGCTGTACAACATATTTTGTTGTCCTCACCCCTCTCTCAGGGGTGGAAGGTGTCAAATCTCACTCTAAATTTCTAACATATGCACAGCTGTTGCTGGTAAAGAATTGGGCAGCTATGGGCCTTCCCTACATCCTTCCTGTACATCCCAAGCTTGTTTTCCTACTGTCCTACCCTCTTTGTGCCCCCTTTTTCACCACTTGCCTATTTCCCCATTTTCTTTTCTTCAAAAGAAAATAGTACGGGTGTTAGCGGGAGTAAGCACTTTTAAGCAGTAGTCAGTGTGTGTGTGTGCTTGTGTGCGCTTAGCTAAGCGTAGATAAGCATAGCTAAGTGTCACGCAAACTCACGCAAACCCACTTACAACTGCTTAAAAGTGCCTTAGTCACTCTGTATGACAAGCCCTGTAGTCTGCTCATCAGCAAAATAAAATACCCGTGACAGTCTCGAACCCAGGAAACACTAGACTGCATTAATTACCACTGAGCCACAGCAGATATACAAGAACTTGGTGCTGAAAGAAATATATCATGAAATACAAGGAGTGAATGTAAAGGGAAAATAGGAAGGCCATTACACAATGCTTGTTCTGTGTATCTTTATTGGCAATTCTTGTGGAATTGCATTACATTAGTGTGATAAGAGAAACAGCCATGCTAGTAGGTAATAATGTTACAGTAGCACCTGACAAACCCCACACAGTATCAGAGCAGGATAAACACTGCCATATTTGAATAGGTAAGAGGCCAGACCTCCCAACTGTGACTGATTTACAGGGATGTCACTGATTTGCAAACAAATGTTACCTGTGCCCCACTGACTCCCTGTGAAATGTACTCACAGTAGGCAGAAAGGTGGGGAATCCAATGTAATGGTAACTGTCAATAAGTTACAGTAGACACTACTTGCATGTCAGAAATGGTGTAGTAATACATATGCTCAAAATACCCCACAGTCACAACTGCAGAATATCTGAAATATATCACGGGTGTATCCCACTAATATGTACCTTTCCCTGAGGCTGGTCAAATATATACCTGAGAGTATCTGAGGCCTGGAAGTGTCAGAAACACACAGGCATATCAGCCTGTCTGCTGTTAAACACTCTGCGAATAGCTGTAGAATTACTTCCACAAGCATGCCCTTATGTAGGAGTACAACACAGAAATATCAAAGGATGTAGCCATCTAACATACTAATGACAGTATAGCAGTTCACAAGTACTGCATGTGCCTGATATTCATAATTGTTAGTACAATATACTTAGTTGTCCTCCCCTCTCTCAGGGGTGGAAGGTTTCAAATGTCACAGCAAATGTCAAACATATGTACAGCTATTGCAGTTAAAGAAATGTGCAGCTATGGACCTTCCCTACACCCAACCTGCATATCCCTAGCTGGTGTCCCCACTGACTTCCTGCTTCCCGCTTACAACTGTTTAAAAGTGCCTAATTCACTCTGTATGACAAGGCCCCAGTACTGCCCAGCAGCAAAATAAAATACCTTTGTAAGTGCCAAACCCCAGACCTTGGGCTCACCAGACTGCAAGAAGTACCACCAAGCCACATCAAACATATAAGAACTTAGTGCTGAAAGAAATATATCATGCATTACAAGGAGTGAATGTAAATGGAAAATAGGAAAGCCATAGCAACACATTCTAGTAAATACAAATATCAGGCATTCAAGGAGTGAATGTAAAGGGAAAATAGAAAAGCCATAGCAACACATTGCAAGAACTACTGTTGTATGCCAGTTAATCCACAAATCCCACAGGAAAGTACATACTCCCATGTAAACAGTGTTAGCATTAGCAGGTGTGAGTTAACATACACACTGAGAAGAGTGCACTGGAAGAAGCAACAGTCAGGTTTCAGTACAACATGCATTTCAGTGGCTACAACACAGCCTCAGATATGAGAGATATACCAACCTTCTGACTGACACAACAGTATCCACAGCAAACCAGCATGGTCCCCACCTTGCAAAACTGAAAGGCCTACGCCTACCTAACCTATCATTTTATAGCAGTGTCCTGAAATCACAGTGAGAACTGCAATTACCACACAGCAGGCTGCATGAAATTACTAAATGCTGGCCACCAGTTGGTGCAGAGGCCATCACATGCACATGTGCAGATACCTACAAAAGCAGCCTGTACTGCCAGTCCACACATGCAATAATATAATTGCAGCAACTGGAGGGAGATAGATAGATAGATAGATAGATAGATAGATAGATAGATAGATAGATAGAGACAGAGACCAAAAAAAAAAAAGCCAGTAAGCAGGCCAGCAAGCAAGCCAGCCAGCAAGCCAAAAGAAAAAAGCTGTCAGAGACAAAGGTAATGTAAACTACATAATCTAATAATCTACATACTGTGAACCCTCCATATGTGTTAGCAGTCTGTATCTATATGTATATGCAGATGTGCATAGGGCAAGAGACATACTGCAACTGTTAGTGAAGGCTGGACATACATATGTAGTTGAAGGTTGCTATGTGCACATATCAGTGTAGGTTGTAATGTGTGGCATTGAAAACAGCATGCAGTGCAGGTATATGTCATGTGGTGGTGAACTTCTGTGGGACTGAGCCAGTGAGGCCTGCTACAGCTATACGGCCTGAGGACAGCATAATGCATTCTGCACAACACTGTGCAATATCATTACAGAATGGTATGTATCACAACTGTTTCAGAAGTGATATTCCCACCATGAAAGGTGGGCAGTCTATGTGCCTACATGTGCATGTATATGTACAGCAATGGATGTTTAAAAGTGTATATATATATATATATATATATATATATATATATATATATATATATATATATATATATATATATATATATATATATATATACATATATATATATATATATATATATATATATACATTATATATATATATATATATATATATATATATATATATATATATATATATATATATATATATATATATATATATATATATATATATATATATATATATATATATATACATAGATATATATATATACATATATATATATATATATATATATATATATACATATATATATATATATATATGTACATAGAGAGGTATGTATAGATAGAGATATATAGATAAATAGATAGAATATGTATATACATATAGATATAATAGATACATACATATATAGATGTATATGTAGATACATATATATATATATATTTATATATATATATATATATATATATATATATATATATATATATATATATATATATATATATATATATCAAGAGAAAGTGAGAGAGGGGGACATGGGGGCAGATGTACTGCAATAGGTTCCTGGTGACCAAGGCATGGACTGAACACCAGTGTTGATACTGCAGTACCATACCCCATTCCAAAACATGTTACCCACTAACTACCACATAGGTGGTTGCCTGCCTACCACTGGAGGTGTTAGAAGGGAACATGGGACACAGATGTAAAATAGCCTCCCCTTTGATGTCCACAGTGGCACACTAGTCTTGTAATCCCTGTACATGGTACGTGTCATCACAAAAGGTGTGTCAGCTAGGGAAATGTAAGTCAGTGTGCCCCTCTACACCTTACAATGTCCTACGCGGTATGTACCTCCCATGAGAACTACAGCAAGTGGAAAGGCCACAGACATACCTAACAAAGACTGATAATGCCCTCAAACACATTCCCTATGCAGACTGACTCATAAAATCACAGCTAGAGTGCCTTGCATACTTCCTACACAGAGGTTACCACTGCTGGACATACAGAGTTATGTCACACCCATACCAGTCGGCCAACCACCATGGCAACACCTCACAATGACCAGCCTACATGACATAGGGCCCTAATCCTTGTCACCACACTAAACAGCACATGCTGGAGGTACAGGTTTCTATACACAAATATGCCATACCCTGGACTAAACCACCCAGCATTAACAAACAAGGCTCCTTATTAGTAGATGTCATACATACCCCTGATGAATGTTATGGAGATAGGTAATATGCCCTGTGAGTCACCTCTGTGTAACCGTTTCACAGGAGCAAGTAAAATCACATTACATGTGTCCCAAAGGGCAGGGTAGCATATGGCTAGGCTGCCCTAGGCCCAGGGCCAATAGCATAGTACTTACCTATGACACAATGCACACACACATGTACTCAGTGCAATACCAGCTATGTGAGGTTGAATGAGTGTGACACTGACTGTGTGCAAGGTCTGTAAAGGTGTGATAGCTTAGCGTGAGTTTGTGTCTGTCATGGTAGTTTGTGTCGTAGGTGTGAGGCCAGAGAAAGATGTGTCAGTTATCAGGATGCAAACATAGTAGATTGGCATATGTTGTGCTATAGTTCCCTGTGTACGACTGCAGTGTCCCATCGTAGGCAGAAGCAATAAATGTATGCTCAGTAAGTGGTACTGCTGTTGAATCCAGCTCACATATGAACTGTTGTACTACCTGAAGTTGTAGGCCTAAACACTACAGTATAGTGTATGTTCACATTCCTTGGTAACACTGTCTGATGTGTTTCCTGTAGTCTGCACAGATTACATACCTCATGCATAGGTATCTGTAAGTAGGGGCACACAGTACTATAAGGAACACAGTTAATGCTCATCTGTGTCATCATACATTTGTGTGTTGTATGTATGTGTAATGTGTGTGTAATGATGCCTGTGATGGCAGTATGCTGGCTATATTAACAACTATGCACATATGTCAGGTAGGGGTATGGCATCAAAGACTAGGGTGGATTACCGTTGAAACTGTAAATGTGCATTGCATTCATTGCATGAGATGACAATATTCTTCATCCATTAGCTTGATACATACCCCCAGTGTGAGGTTGTGCATTGTATCCCAAACAGTGTGCCGAGTGCTGGTGTATACTAGTTTGTTGTATGGAGTGTGGCAGGCACTGTCAGACAGTTGTGGGCTGAGCACTGATATGTGGTATCGAACATGTGTATCCTCTGATAGACAGACAGATGCTATATATGGCAGTTAAGTGATATCAGTACATTAGAATATTAAGTGTGCCACATGACTTGCTCACATATTTTTCTTTTCCTTCCAGGGTGATGGTGCATCAGCATAACCCACCTTATACAGCAGCAGAGGATCAGGAGACCCACCAGAGCCTGGTGCAGAATTACTCTGTGCTGTTTTCCAGGACCAGCCAGAACCAGCATAAGAGGGCTGCACTGTGGCAAGATCTTGTCCGTCGGGTAAATGACATAGGCATGTATAACCGGACATATGAGCAGGTACACCATCACTGCAGTGATTTAATTAGACGTGTCCAGCAGCGTGCGTCTGATATCCACAGACAACAGCTTGCCACAGGTGGTGGGGTACCTATCCACCCCCCCTCACCAGTGTGGAGGAGCACCTCCTAAGTGTTGTGGCTCCAGGCTAACAACAACAACATCCACAAACATGTGTCATCATGGAGGCCGGAGCCATTCAGCATGTTGAAATGGAGTGTGCAGGTAACATGCCATATCTGTAGTTGACTGTTCTCTGTACTGGTAGTTTATGCGTGTGTGAGATATGTACTGTGTGTGTAGCTGTTAACCTGCCTATTCTTCTGCAAGATTGATATTCTGAGTATAATCTGTACACCTGTGAAAGCCACCTGTTGTACTACTGTACTTTATCATACTCACAGTATCAATGGCACAGTTGTGGCCACTGGCAATCACTGTCATAGTTTTGCAGGTCCCTCTGGAGTGACAGCAAGGCAGCCAATCCATGCTGGTGAGTGTGTAATAACAATACTATTGCTAATGACATGTGCATGTCATATGGAGGTGTAGTGTGCACATGTAACACCTACGCATAATGCATGCTGTGCATGTTTGCTGTGAGACTATGCATATCCCATTATTCTCAGTAGCTGCCACACTCACATGCAATACACAGAGCATGACACACATGTGTGGCAACACAGTACTGGACATTGTATAGGCATGCCTGATACACATGTACACAACACACACATGTTTGGCATAGACACTACACCTTAGCCTGCTACACCTGTCCAATTATGACACCTGCTGTATGGCCACCCTTCAGTATCCCACTTATCCTCTACGCAGCACACATAATATACCTGAGGGGTAGAGGCCTACCATGTCTTTGTGCAACAGTCTTGAACAAATAATACATTCATGTTAGGCAATGCTCACTATTGGCCACCTTACACACCCATGTAACAAGTGGCTGTATAATCGTGGATGTAGTAATGTTACTGCACTTCAGGTACAGCATGCTAGCTGCCTGTCTGGCACACATTATTATTGTTGACTGACCACAAGAAGCATGTTGATCATGGCTCACGTTACTACACCACATCCAGTTCCACTGACCACAAAAGTACACATAGCAGTTATTGTGTGTGTGTGTGTGTGTGTGTGTGTGTGTGTGTGTGTGTGTGCAAATATATGCACCCATAGCTTGTAACACTTGCATAACATTGTTATGTCCTTGTATACATTGTGTCCTAGGGTGGAGACAATCACTGAACAACTACACACAAGCATCAAGTACACGTATACTGTTATTAACAAGGGCTATCTACAATTACACTGCATGTTCCTGTGCAACACATAATCTGCATGCTGACATGTGCAGTGATGTTTTTCCTTGTGATACTGTCACCCACCCTCAAACAGTATTGTGTATGTGTTGGATTGCAGGTGTGTCTGTGTTTGTATCTGCTGTACTGAGGAGTGTGCCTGTGTGCCTGTGCGCATGTGTGCCTGTGTGCATGTGTACCTGTGCGTATGTGTGCATGTGTGCATGTGTGCATGTGCGCATGTGTGCATGTGTGCTAACATCATGTACACATTTGTAAACTGTGTTTCCTATCTTCCTCTCACAGGTTCTGATGTTGCTCTGGTGGAGTGCAGCAGGGAACCTGAAGCCACTGCTGGGGATAGTGATAATGAAGATACATGTGTAATGGCACAGGGAGTTGTGACAGGGTCTGTCGTTGGTCAGCCAGTCGACACTTACACAGCAGTCAACCCCATCAATGTGCACAGTCATCCTGCCGATGCATCCATTGTCACCAATGTCCTTAGCTGAGGGACAGCATACAGTGGGCATTGACCAGGGTAGTGTGGTATCATTGGCACATGCATCCCCTCACAGCAGCCATGGCCAGATTCATGACATGGTACTACACAGGCAGATGTCCAGGGGTTCTTGTGGGAGCATTCATGGTCGTACTGCCCCTGTCAGACGTGCCCACGGAGGTCTTTCAACCTCAGCTATGTTCCTGGCTGTAATGCAGGCACAGCCACGTATGGAATGGTACACCAGACAGGGTTTGAGGGAGCTTAGAGCACATCGCACCGCTATGAACTACACTATGCTTGACGTTGTGGCTGCCATCCGTAATATCAGTGAGGTCATTGATAGACGTTGGGGGGACACATTAGATCTCCTCCACAACTACATGTCCAGGAGCCAGGACAGTGCCGGACGGTTGAGGCGTCGACATATGCCAGCAATATCATCATCTGGCAGTCGTCGTGGACGACAAGAAACCCGCAGCTGCTCCCATAGTGCCAGTACCAGCCCCAGAAATGCTGGGTCTGTGCTGTCATTAGACCATCCTAGAAGACCACGTGCACGTGGCTCTGGACAGTCCCAGCAGGGACATGTGTCCAGTCAACAACCCACTGCTTCTGATGGCAGTACCCTGTCTGGCTTAGTACCTGATACTGTCCGTAGCACCCCTGCCAGGCACAGGTACTGTGTCCATGGCCAGAGACAGTGATCTGTATGACCTGGCAGGTACAGTCTGTGGCTGTCCACAAACACCCGTATATGGCAGCCACGTGGTGGAACTGTGTGCATGCATACACACACACATAATGCTAACACCTAGGGCTAACACATACACACACACATCGCATCAACATTGCCCCATTTTGTACTGTTGTCCCTCACTAACACACACACACATACATGTCAATTGGATGTGTCAGTGGCAAACTCTGACAAACCAAGTACACACCCTGTGCATATGATGAAACTGTGCCACCTCCTGCCATCTGTAACATTGATGCAGGAACAGGATAGCATGGTGCTGATGCACAGGGTGACTACATAGCACTGTAGTAATAATATCATGTTATTAACAGTAAAGTGTAATGATATCGTTGTGGGTATATTCGAGCATGCATGATGCATTAACTATGATTGTCATTGTAGTTTCGTGTACACCAGTGTTAATTCCTAAAGTGTACTGTCTGCACATGTGCCACATGGCTGTTGTGTGTACCTGTGCCTGCATGTGTTGGGGTATGGACAGTACATGTGTGATGTTTGCAGCACAGAGTTGCAGGTGTACATTTGTGAACATGGTTAGCATGGAACATGACATGGTTTGACAGTATGCTGTGGGTGATACGGTTTCCAAATGTCAGTGGTCTGCATTCTGGTACTATACACAGCCTACATAGCCTGACATTCAGTGGTCATTACATGGTGTCTCCTCAACTGATACACAGATGTAGGAACCTGGTGTCAGTGATATCCCTGCAGTACTACACTATACCAGTAGCCATTCTTACTGAGCCCCACACATCCCTGGGAACAATACTCTTTGGCATATAGCAGTCTCACGTACATGTCAACACACTACAGATATGTCCATCCACGACTGCAAATGCATACAGTGGCCTACAATGCATTCTACACATGACACACCTAACCACCACAAGGGTATCATACAGACAGATACCTGTTTTCCAAGCCATGCTGTATTGCTGTAACGCAACTGGAGCATTGTCATCGGCATGTAGTTAACATAGTATTCCAACAGTACCATGTAGGTGGTAGCACCCATCATGTAGAACGGGTAATGGTGTGTACATGTGGACAAGTGTTATCTTGTCTATCCTGTGATATTCACATTTCCAAAGGTATTCTGCAGTCCCTCGGTGTATCACCTAAGCAAGAAGGTGTCTGTATGCATATCGGCAACAGTTGCCATACACCTACACTGGATGTCCCTCACTCACAGACTTTGCTGTGTTTTAACATGTCTGACATATGCTCCAGACATGAACCCTCACCCACATTAATCTATCAAAGCTTTCATGGGTGTGTGTCACATAGTTGGCCTAAGACACAGATCACTGCAGTAGCCTGCATTGTCACCAACATACATGTATGGCCTAAGGTCTGGTAAGCTGTGGCACATGCTGGCAAAGGTAACAACTGTATTCATATGAGGCAGGCTTCACACATAGGAACTACTAAAGGTCACAGGTACATATCTGTATGTGGCACACACATACCTGATGTGTGCATTGAAATTACTGTTATAATAATATGTCATACAATAATAAAAGCAAAACACATAGACAAACACACACATGCATTTGTAGGATTCAAACCCCTACCTTATTAGGTTATGATACTAGGGAGAGATGCATTAGCGCAGCGTCCTATTCACATTACTGGATGATTTCACTTCTCCTGCTATATTTATAGGGTGCTGACATCATCAGTCTTTCCAAAGAGGAATATATATCTTTTAGTGTGTTATCCCAGTCTTCAAAAAGGCCATTTTTTTCACAGAGAATTGCATACACACACACACACAGCATTTGCAGGATTCAAACCCCTACCTAACTATATTATGATGCTTAAAAGAGATGCATTAGCACAGTGTGCTATTCACATTACTGGATGATTTCTCTTCTCCTGCTGTCTTTATAGGGTGCTGACATCATCAGTCTTTCCAAAGAGGAATGTACATTTTTAGTGTGTTATCCCAGTCTTCAAAAAGGCCATTCCTTTCACAGAGAATTGCATACATACGCCCCCCCCCGCCACCCCACACATACACAGCGTTTGCAGGATTCAAACCACTACCTAACTATGTTATGATACTTGAGAGAGACACTTTAGCGCAGTGCACTATTCGCATTACTGGATGATTTCTTTTCTCCTGCTGTATTTATAGGGTGCTGACATCATCAGTCTTTCCAAAGAGGAATGCACATCTTTTAGTGTGTTATCCCAGTCTTCAAAAAGGCCATTCCACACCCCCCTGCCACCCCACACACACAGCGTTTGCAGGATTCAAACCCCTACCTAACTATGTTATGATACTTGAGAGAGATGCTTTAGCGCAGCGCACTACTCACATTACTGGGTGATTTTTCTTCTCCTGCTGTATTTATAGGGTGCTGACATCATCAGTCTTTCCAAAGAGGAATGTACATCTTTTAGTGTGTTATCCCAGTCTTCAAAAAGGCCATTCCTTTCACAGAGAATTGCATACATACACCCCCCCTGCCACCCCCCCCAAGACACTTCAATCCCTCATATAATCATCACTTGCACGTTTTGACAGTGAAATTGACCAGACACTACAGATAATCACAAGGCCTTCTTTAGTTATGTCAGGAATATGTGTGGAAACAACCCAGATATGCTCTGAATTGTTGCATAACAGCACAAAATATGCCAAATCTACGGACATAGCCTACACCCTGGCAAACAGAGTCTGCACAAACGTCCCCCCCTTACCCCCAAGGGTACAGATGCTCATCCCAAATGAATGTAACCTCCCTGACATCACAGATGCACAGGTGAAAGGTGCCCTCTCCACAGCAAATAACACAGCATATGTATGGGACCGGACGGTGTCCCAGGCTGTGTCCTACATGAGCTCTGAGTAGAACTGAACACTCACATTAAGTCACTGTTCCAACTTAGCCTTACTACAGGATATGTACCCTGAGAATGGCATACAGATACAGTGCTCCCACTCCACAAAGGTGGTGCCACAACGGACCACAGGAACTATCACCCCATAAGCCTGACTAGTGTGGTAGAAAAAGCTATGGAGCGTATTATCATGGAAGTCATAATCAAAAACATTGTGAGCCTCCAGACAGTGGATCACACACAATTCGGCTTTGTTAAGGGCAGATCTTGCCTCTTACACATAGTTCATATCTTTGAAATGGTTACTGAAGCCATGGATGAAGGCAAGGTAGTTCACACAGTCTACCTGTACCTTGCAGAAGCCTGCAACACAATACCCCACTCAGGCATCATACATATGCTTACCAGCTTAAATATCAACCCCTATATCACTAGATGTGTTGCTATCTGCCTCAGGGATGGAACCCACATGGTCAGTATTGCAGGTGCCATGTCCAATTCCAGACCAGTTCTCACTGGGCTCAGTTGTGGGACCTGTCCTGTTCGGTATGTACTTCTCTGAGGTTCAGACTAACACGGGGGGATTATGTCTAACAAACGTCACAGATGACTGCTAACCGGGGGCCATAATCAACACTGCAGCTGGCACATGCTTCCTCCATAAGGGTCTCACAGAGATGGATGCTTGTTGCCAGAGCCATGGCCTCATGCTAAATGCTAAGACATGCATAGTCATCCCCTTTGGGGAAAACAAGGTGCACACAAATCACCACATAAGTGGTAATCCATTAAATACAGAAGGTGTGTTTACAGATTTGGGAACCAACATAGATCGTAACCTCTCCTTTGCTAATCACATTGACAGAGTCATTGCAAAGACCTTTATATAGCCCTCCTTATCACATGGGGGTTTGCATGTAGATCATGGGAGGTCATTGTGGCCCTCTACTAGTCACTCATCAGGCCCATGTTTGACTACAATGCCCCTTTTGGGGTGTACCTTACCCAACACCTGCAGCAACTACAGTGTCCACAACAGTACCTCCCCAAGAGAATCATGGGCTACACACAGATGTCCTATGCAGTTCAACTAAAGGATCTCCAGCTCTACTCAGTTGCTTAATACCTACTCAGAGGTAATCTATGCCTGACGTACACAGCCATGTCAAACCCAGAAGTAATGGACATGCTCCACATCATAACATCCAAGACCCTTAGAGCTACACACTCCAGGGACTTAAACCTCAGCACAAAACTAAATAGGACATGCTGCAGGGACAGATTCATTACCCAGAGGCTCCCCTCACTCTGGAATTGAATCCCAATTAAAGGTAGACATAGCCCCTCGCCAACCCTCTTCCAGCAAAATCCAGCTGCATGGATGGGAAATTGCAAATTCACCCCTGGGATCTCCACTGTGTCCCTGCTTGACAGAGGCACAGCAAACTAGCCTTAGAGGGTGCCTTCTGTGACCTACTTTACAGAGGCACAGTAGGCTACTCTACTGGGGAGGCAGACGCCAAATACACTCTGCCTAGCCTTATGAATTCCCTAGGGCAGACAGCCTAGTATCGACCTCTGCACCTATGTTTATGTTGGGGATGCACAATATTTGTTGCTGATACTGTTTGCAGGTCTTTATTGCCGTAGCTTTCCCAGTTTCTATGAACAACTTGTGTATCTGCATAACATGTTTGATCATGACAGGGTTCCAGTATATTAATATATGTGTCTGTTGTCATTTAACTGTGTGCACAGGGCAGATTGCTGGATCGTGGGAGGTTCCTGGCTTAACACATACAACTGCCAGATATGTGTGGCCGACTGCTATACTCAGACATGGCCTAAGTGTGTGAGCATGCCCAGTTCAGGCTTTCCATGGTTTGTTGCCTGACATATGTCTCATTTATCTAAGTGTGTGAGCATGCCCAGTGTGACCTTAACATATGTTGTGATCTGAAGTCCACTACATTTGTGGCTGTGTGTGAACATGACCAATATTGACATTTATACTGTGTGTGTTGGAAGTCATGTTCTGTTCTTACTGCTAAACTCCTTTGTGTCATAACTCAACAGGGATTGTGCTGTGCCTGCAGGGTTTCCATGGGATAGTTTGCAAAGACTTGTCAACATTCTTTCATACTGGCTGAACACTGCAATACTGTCATGGTGTACTGGTTCAGTACTTTCACTATGGTGCACAGTATCATGGATTTGAGTCCCATCATTGCTTTAAATGTTCATACTGAGCAAAACAGACTGGTTAAGGGCCAGTTGGGCAACTATGAGCATGTTGCATTTTGTTCAGCTATGGCCTACTTAGACCAGGCTTGTCCAACATTGCTGTGTATTCACCAACTTGGGTGGACATTGCCAAACATTACTCCACATTGACCACAGTTGTACTAGTTGGTGTGTGTGATTCTGTTCATAGGTTCATACTAGGCTATCTGCCCTAGGGCATTTATAATCCTAGCCAGAGTGTGTTTGGATTTCAAAACACATTTTAAGTGGAGTTTGCCATGACAGTTTTCAAGGTTAGTATACTGTGCCTCTGTCTAACAGTGACATAGAAGAGATACCCAGGGTAAACCTACAATCTCCCATCCACTGATCAAGATTCCTCTTGAAGAGAGTCAATGAGGGACTCTGGCTAACCTGGAGTGGGAGTTTACTCAAGAGTGGAGGGAGCCTCTGGGTTATGAATCTGTCACTCCAGCATGTCCTATTTATTTCAGTCCTGAGGTTCAGGTCTCTTGAGCGCGTAGCTTGATGGGATTCTAATTTTCCAAGGTGCAGCATGTCCATTGATTCCAGGTTGGACATGGCTTTATACATCAGGCACAGATCACCTCTGGGCAGGTGGTATGCCACTGAGTGGAGCTGCAGTTTGTTTAACCGGGTAGCAAATGGCATGTGTTTGAGCCCTTTGATCCTCCTGGTGAGGTACTTTTGTGGTCTTTCCAGCTGCTGCAGGTGTCTGATAAGGTACATCCCACAAGGGGCATTGTACTCAATTATGGGCCTGTTGAGGGATGGGTAAAGAGGCACGATGACCTCCCCTGATCTAGATGTGAATACCTTCATGATTAGGTGGCCTATATGAAATGTTTTTCTAAACACTTTGGCCACGTGGTTGTCAAATGAGAGATTGCTATCAACTTGGGTCCCCAGGTCCCT
Organism: Protopterus annectens; assembly: GCF_019279795.1. Lineage (NCBI taxonomy): Eukaryota > Metazoa > Chordata > Ceratodontiformes > Protopteridae > Protopterus > Protopterus annectens. The sequence goes on along the minus strand of NC_056735.1, from coordinate 1,131,609,195 downwards.
TATCACTTCTTCCATACTTAATGGGTTGCCACCTATGTGGTAATTTGTGGGCACTTAGTTTTTGCCAAAGGGATGACTATACACTTTTTTTGCGTTTAGCTTGAGGACATGGCTCTGGCACCAGTTGTCTGTTTCTATGAGGATCTTTTGTAGGATGCTTGTGTCAGCTGGAGGGTCGATTATGGCGCCCAGTTTGCAGTCATCTGCAAACCTGTTCAGCCACAGTCCTTCTGTGTTGGCCTGTACCTCCGAGAAATATATACCAAACAAGGGAGGTCCCAGGACTGAGCCTTGTGGGATGCCACTTGTAGCTGGTTTGGGGTCTGACATGGCTCCAGCATTTCTGACCATGTGGGTTCTGTCCTTGAGCCAGTTTGCAACCCATCTAGTGACATAGGGGTTTATATTGAAGCTGGTGAACTTATCTATAATGACCAAGTGGGGTATTGTATGGAAGGCTTTTGCGAGGTCCAGGTAGACTGTGTGGACTGGACCACCTTCCCCTCGTCAATGGCCTTGGTGACTGTTTCAAATGACTCAACCAGGTTTAAGAGGCAGGATCTGCCCTTAACAAAGCCAAACTGGGTAGGATTCAGTGTCTGTAGGTACCCAATATCTTTATTTCTGAGGTCCATGATGATCCTTTCCATAGCTTTGCAGACCAAGCTAGTCAGGCTTCTGGGGCAATAGTTTGCAGTATCCATTGAGGCACCACCTTTGTGGAGAGGGACCACTGTTGATGTACACTGCTCTTTGGGTACATATCCTGTGGTAAGGCTGAGATTGAACAGTGGTTTTATGTTTGTGTTCAATTCTTCTTGGGGTTCATGTTGGACACAGCCCAAGACACCGTCTGGTCCCATTGATGCTGTGTGTTTTGCTTTGGAGAGGCTGGCTGTTACCTGAGCATCTGCGATGTCAGGGGGCCAGCACTCTGCTGGGATAGATATTTGCCCTTTTGGTGGAGAGGGGGGGGGGAGAAGTTTGCACTGAACCTGTCAGCTCGGATGTTGGCAATGTCTGTGGGTTTGGTGCATTGTTTGTCATTTTGGACTAATTCTGAGCATATCTGGGAATTCCCACCCAGGTTCCTACCATAACTAAAGAAAGCCTTGTGATTATCCTTAGTGTCCTGTACAATTTTTATCTCAAAGATGGCCTTAGACGATTTTATGTGTGGCTGTAGTTTTTCAATAATACTGATCAGAGATGCCTTCCCTTTTTGGGATTTTGCTCTATCATATAGTAGCTTCCTCCTTGTATTGTATGTTTTTTTATGGCTGGGGTCCACCAGACAGGATGCCTGCCTTTGGAGGATTGGATCTTGGTTTTATTTGGGATTGCATGATCCATGCATTCCTGAAGGTGTTCATAGAATGCGTTTATAAAGGGTTCTGAGGTCTGGGCCGTATTTTCCACAGGCACAGGGGCTGTGAAGGATTCCACCTTGGTTTTGAGGAGTGTGACATTTGCTTTAGTAAAAAATTTTCACTGTGGTTTTCTGGCCATGGGCTGGGGTCGGGATGTGAATATCCGGTGAGATTACTCCATGGTCTGATCTTACCAGTGAGGGATACACTTCTGGTCTTGGGCATAGAGTCCCCATGTTGGTGATGATCAGGTCCAGTATGTTTTCCCCTCTTGTGGAAGTGGTAGCAAGTTGTTCCATAGCATTTGAGTTTATAAATTCTAGGAACCTTTGGGTTAGGGTGTTGCAGCTAGGGTAATGCTCCTAGTCTATGTTTGGGTAGTTGAAGTCACCCAATATAATGGTGTTTGGGGAGACCTTCATATTTTCATGTGTTCTCCAGTCAGCCAAGTGTGGTTCCTGGGTTTAGGAGGGTGGTCTGTAGCAGGCTATGAACTGTAAGGTGGTTTTACCCACTGTTAGTTGCACATGGATAGTCTCTAATGCTTCATGCTGTGCCACCAACCTGGGGGTGTGGGTATCTTTGACAAATATTGATACTCCCCCTCCTTTTGTAGTTTGTTCCATGTTTTGTGGCTGTAAAGCATGGTATGAGGTGTAACCTGTTAGTGCTAGGGTGCTCTTGGGAGCCTTGAACCAGGTTTCTGTTACTGCACAGATATCAACATTCTCCATGCTGAGGAGAGTTTGGAGTGCATGCATCTTGCAGTTTAGACTTCTGGCATTGAGTAGCATTACTTCTAGTTTCTCATCCCTTGTGATACCTATGGAGGTGGGTTTGTCTTTTGAGCCTTACCTAAAAAAGGCACTATGGGGGTGACAAGAGCCTTTGGCAATATCCAAAAGGCCACAGGTGACAGGTGAAAGCCATCCCTAGCAAAGCATCACGTCTTGTCGAGCATGTCATCTCAGGCTGACAGGCATTGGATCCCCTTTCACTGACACCAATACTTAAGCCAAATGTTGTAATTGATCATCTTGTCTTCATATTGTGGTATCATGTTTGGTGAGGGTAGGATGATACTCAAGGTCATCAAGTTTGCATATACTACATGGTGGTAAATGCTGTTTAGCACTACCTTACATTGCTTAACACATGGCAATCATACCTCAGGTGGTGCTGCAGGGCTGCCTATGTCGGATGCACATACTACACTCCCTGCACATGTTTGAAAGCAGGTTGTGTCGACTTAGGCATCCCTTTCACTATATGTGGGAGTCAGAGAGAGGTATCATTTCCAGGGTTCGTACTGAGCCAGTGTATGTGCTATGCGTTGCCTCTTTGCCAAGGCCAAGGCATACTGGGCACGCCTCCTTCTGCCTACTGGGGCAGGCTCAGGTTGTTCCTCTTCCGAGTCACGCTCTGCCTGTGATGGCCTTGGCAATGGTGGGGGGCTGTTTGGCCCAGGCCTATGCTGGTCCTGCTGCAGGTGTTTTCGCAGAATCATATTATGTAGCATAGCACATACCATGACAATTTGGGTACATGTAGTTGGTGAGTATTGCAAGGCTCCACCAGATGTGTCCAGGCAGTGGAACTATGACTTGAGCAACCCAAACACACGCTTGATTACATTTCATGTTTGTGCATGTGCCTCATTATGGCATTCCTGTTCAGGTGTGTGTGCGTTTCTGATGGGTGTCATCAGCCACGGCTCCAGTGCATAGCCAGCATCCCCCACTAAGTGACCATGTGGTATGCCCCCATTAGCAAATGTCTGGTAAAGCTGTATCAGATGCCAGATATGGGAATCATGGTAGCTTCCAGGGCAGCCAGCAAACACATTCATTATTATGCCCTGGGCATCACACACGACCTGGCAGTTGATGGAGGGGAAGCCCTTGTGGTTAATGTAGGCCCTACCCCGCTCACTGGCTGGTGCTTTGATGCGTATATGCGTGCAGTCTATTGCACCCACAACCTCAGGGTATTCTGCTATTTGCTGGAAGAGACGCATATTGCTGGCCAATATCTCACGGGAATTGGGGAAATATACATGTGCTGACATGGCATCCAGGAACTGGTGCAGTACCCTGGATGCTGATGCCTGTGATATCCCCATCATATCACCAGTTGGTCTCTGGAAGGTACCTGTTGCTAGTATTCTTAGGCCAACACATACCTTGGTTTCCAGTGGGATGGGTTCCCCTCTGTTGGTTCTGTGTGTGAGGCATGGCCTGCAAAGCTCAACAATTTGCTGCAGGAGGTCTGTGTCCACTCTATAGCGCTCCACTATCTCCAGCTCATGTAACCCCTGGTAGGTGACTCTGGGCTTGTACACTCTTCTCTGTCTCCTCACTGTATGTTGTCTGGCAGCATTTACATTGTTACCACCCTCAGCATGTGGCATATGTCGCCTTATAACAGCAATGGCAGCCCCTAGCATTTTTTGTCTGAGTGAAGCTTTTTCAGTTTTCACTTCTAGTAGCTTACTCCAGTGTTGCAGTGTCTCTTGAGAGAAAAAAACTGCACTGTTGTTTGCAGAGTTTTAAGTGCTGGGCTGGGCTAGTGTTCTGCCTGTGTAATTGCCTGATTCTGATTGTTTTCACCTGCTAGCTCTACTAGTATTCCCTGGTAGCTTCCTACTATTTGTTGTGCTTCCTTTTTCCTTTCTGTTTCCTCAGGGGGGAGCGACGCGCAAACACGCTCACAGCAGCTCACACGCACGCACACATGCTTAGACAGACTAAAACTTGCTTATATGGGTTAAAACGTGCGCAAACCAGCGCAAATGCGCTTACAAGTCTTTAAACAGCTTTATACATGCTTACTCCGTCTTACACGCGCGCACTCACGCTTTCACGCGCACACTCTTACTCGGGTTTACAGGCGCGCACACGCGCGCATACCCACTCAGCAAGAAACTTTGGTGTTATCCACAGTATACACCTTCCATTTCTTGGCTTTCCCTGGCCTACCTGTTGACACACCTCTTTCCATGATGTCTAACTGACAGCTGACACATGCCACTCTGCTCCTATGAGCTTCACTACTTTCATACATATCCCCTTGTGATGTCAGCTATCTCCTACTCTGTTATTCCCCATATCCTACTCCTACACTCCACTAACTGTGCTCATTTGCTATGTAAAAGTGCGATTCACTATCCTAACACTCATTTACATAGGATTGCCTACTAATGCTTGGTTACATGTCTTAGACTGGGCTTCTCCCCTTAGCAACCCCTACTTGGTAGCCATGTTGTCTTCAGCCTGCTATTCCCTTACATTGTAATTTAACAATTTTCATAGATTCCACGTTTGTGGCTTTTATTTTCTTATTTTATGATTTTTTTTAGCGCACTCCATTTGCATGGCGCTGCGCTACGCTTAAACTTCGGACATCGCCGAAAATAAAAAGTATTTTTATTTTAATTTTGCATCTGGGAACATTTCCAATGGCTGTATATTTGGCCATTGGCATGTTTCCTCAACCATATGCAACCTTTATTTGGAGCTGACAAGGCTCCATTGTGCTATTTGCAGAACGGTACTCAGCTGTCAACTGAATACATTTCTGCAACTAACACGGCTCCTACTCAGACAGGTTTGTGTTTACTGGATTGCAAATTTACCTCATTTGCATGCCTTTTGGCTGCAAGTGAGGTAATTTACATATCCCAGCCCTGTCCGTGTAGGAGACGTTTTAGGAGTTCTCTTACATGCCCCTACAGGCTGTTCCTGGATCGCTCATCAGACATGATAGCTGCATGGAGTCTTACTCTACTCGTACACTCCGTGCAAGCCATCGTGAATCTGGCCCATAGTCTAAATGACCTAAGATGGATTTAACTTTATTATCTTTAAATACCAATGGCTTAAACAATCCTAGCAAGAGATCAAATCTACTGAAATATTTAAAACTGAACAAAGCACAAATTGTCTTTCTTCAAGAAAGTCATTTCAAAACAAATGACAATTACAAATGGAACCCTAAGGAGTATATGATATTGGCACAATCCACGTATAAGACAAAGACAAAAGAGGTAACAATTTTATGGAAAACAAATGTGATTAACCCATAAATCATTTATAAGTATGAAGATAATTAAGGGCTTATAGCATTAGTAATAGTTAAATATAATAAGAGAATATGGACCCTAGACAATCTATACTGGTTCCCAATCATTGGATCAGGAACTGTTAAAAAACACTTGGATTTCATTTCCAATCATCACAAAGGCAACTTAATATTAGGAGGAGATTTTAACTGTATATTTGATATTTCTGAAACTACAAATAAAAGACAACTGCGTACATCTGCTGTATCAAAAGCTTTAAATAAGTGGGTAGAATAATTTCATCTTGTAGATGCTTTCAAATTTAAAGAAGATAAATCTTTGTTGTTTTCCCATCAAGATCACAAATTTGGTACCCAAACTAGAATAGATAAAATATTTGCTGCCCGTGACTTACACTCTAAAATCATTAATTTCTCAATCACTCCCTGCCCCTTTTCAGACCACAATTCATTGATATTAAAACTTCAAAATGGGTGCAAACCATTAATCTTTAACTCCAGAATTCCAGCATATATAACTAAAATTAAAGAGTTAAAACCCTGGTTATTATCTGAATTACAGTTCTTCTTAGATATTAATTACAGCACAGAAATAAATAAAATAATGCTATGGGATGCATTAAAAGCTTACATATATGGTAAAACCCTAACTTGGTATAAAAAAAAATCAGGGAATGGAATTCTGAATTATTAGATATACAATCCAAACTTTTGTCAGTAAAAGCTGAAAAAAAATCAAAATAATTTGGAGATTAGAAATTCAGTCACAAGCTTTAATATCACCCTCTTGGAGATATTCCTTAATCACACCAATCTTAAAGGAAAACAAATCCCCAAACCTCTGTACCTCATATAGACATATATCATTATTAAATAATGACTATAAGATATTTATGACAATATTAACTAAAAGAATGAAAATACCACTATCCAAAACAATAAATAATGATCAAACTGGATTTATATATCATAGACACACACATCACAATATTAAAAGGATAATTTCTCTTATAGATTTTGTTAATAAAGAAAATAAAGAAACACTCATAACTGGCTTAGATATAGAGAAAGCCTTTGATTCCCTAAATTGGGACTATTTATTCAAAATGCTGGTGTTATTTGAATTTCCTCCTTCCTTTGTTCATCTACTAAAGAATATATATACAAATAATTTAGCGTATGTTAAGCTAGGTCCTTTCACCTCTGAATCTATACATATAACAAAGGGTACTAAACAAGGATGTCCCATGTCACCAATTCTATTTGCTTTGGCTATTGAAATATTGGCAGATTCAATACGTAACAATACAAAAATCAAAGAAGTAGATGTTTATGAACAATACATTTCTAAAGTAATGCTCTTTGCTGATGACATACTATTAACATTATCCAATACAAGAGAGACATTAGAAGAATTAGATATTTTAATTGACACATTTTACAGGACTTCAGGACTCCATTACAATAAATCAAAATCAAAATTTTTATTTTTAAGTAAAAAAAAAAAGAATTGCAGACGAAGGGGAATCACATTATAGGGAAACAAGAATCAACCCTAAAATATCTAGGAATTGAATTATGCAAGGATAATAATGAATTAGTCTAAAAAAACTACAATAATATCATCAATACAATTAAAATCTCTGTGGAAAAGTGGAACAAAATATATTAACATTTGAAGATAGACTACAGTTAATAAAAATGGTTTTACTACCCAAGATTCTATATATAGCTTTGGCAATACAGCTGTTACCAGAAATGAATATACTCAAAGAAATAAACTCTTGCGTAATAAAATTTTTATGCTTTCCCAAAAGAAACAGAATAACTTTAATACATCATATCATGAAAACATGGAGGATTAAACGTTTCTTATATAGAAACATATATAAAAGCATCAATGTCTAAAACAATCTCAGATTGGATAAGTCCAAATTATTCTGCAAATTGGAAATAATTACTAACTGTAATATTAATAAATGAATTTGATTTACAAAAAAAATTTCCAATAGATAAAAACAATTCTCTATGGCACGTTATGTATTAGTATGCAATATAACATAACTAAGCCCACTAAAACTCATTTGATTAATTATTACATTGACTCATTTAGGAAATTATTAATGCAAATATAGATTTAAAAATCTGGTTTGATCTTTTAACACCATTCATAGTTACAAATAGCTATCCACATAAAATATACAGAGAAATAATTCCTGGGAACAGAAAGGATTTGTTTGTTGGTTTCAGTGTATCAAAGAACTAAAAGTTCTGGATATGCAAACAATAGAAACAACATGCAAAATTCCACAAGATTGACTAACTATGCAAAACATTCTGATGTATTCACAAGATTTAAGCAGAATAATTAAAATGATTATGACATGGGAAGGAGTATTTTGAAATTTTACAAGATATTGATAAATTATAAAACAACACCCAAATCCTTATATTGGAATTATATAACAAAAGGACACTCATTACAGCTAACTGAATAAATCAAATCAAATATTTTATTATCAATAAAACATACATCTTTTACACAATACTGGAAAGTTTTTATTTGAAAATGCTTGCACAGAGCATTCTTACCTGCAGATAGAATTACTAAAATTAATTCTTCCACAAAGGGAACATGTTGGAGGTGTGAGCAAATACACAGTGCAGATTGGAATCACATTTTTTGACTGTGTTAAAATTAAGCCATTTTGGAATGGTATTAAAAACTTTTTACAAGCTTTATAATGAATTGTTTAACTTATCTAAAGCTCTAGTATTATTAAATGTGTACGAAGGTCCTCATTTGAATTAGTCAAATATGTATCTAGTATGGACAATACTTGCAATCTCAAAGAAGTGTATAACAAGAAGATGGAATATAAACATAATACCAACTTTGGAAGACTTTTACAGCCTACTGAAGACCACAGCATTGTTGGAAATTAAAATTAGAGAATTAAGGATTCATCCTAAGCCATATATTAACAATCCATGGAAAAAAGTCTTATCATTGATTGACACTTTACAATAACTGAACAGATCTTCTTCTTCTTCTTTCGGCTGCTCCCTTTAGGGGTCGCCACAGCAGATCAACTGTTTCCATTTCTTCCTGTCCTCTGCATCTTGCTCTGTCACACCAATCACCTGCATGTCCTCTCTCACCACATCCATAAACCTTATCTTAGGCCTTCCTCTTTTCCTGTTACCTGGCAGCTTCATCCTTAGTATCTTTTTCCCAATATACTCTGCATCCCTCCTCAGCACATGTCCAAACCAATGTAATCTTGCCTCTCTGGCTTTGTCTGCAGACTTTCCAACCTGGGCTGACCCTCTAATATACTTATTCCTAATCCTGTCCATCCTCGTCACACCCAGTGCAAATCTTAACATCTTCAACTATGCCACGTCAAGCTTTGACTCCTGCCTTTTTGTCAATGCCACCGTCTCCAACCCATATAATATAGCTGGTCTCACTACCCTCTTGTAGACCTTCCCTTTCACTCTTACTAGTACTCGTCTGTCACAAATCACTCCTGACACTCTTCTCCACCCACTCCATCCTGTCTGTACGCGCTTCTTCACCTCTCTTCCACACTCACCATTACTCTGAACTGTTGATCCCAAGTACTTAAACTCATTCACCTTTGCCACCTCTACTCCCTGCATCCTCACCATTCCTCTGTCCTCCCTCTCATTCACACACATATATTCTGTCTTAGTCCTGCTGACCTTCATTCCTCTTCTCTCTAGAGCATATCCCCACCTCTCTAGGGTCTCCTCCACCTGTTCCCTACTCTCAATACAGATCACAATGTCATCTGCAAACATCATAGTCCACGGGGACTCCTGTCTGATCTCGTCTGTCAACCTGTCCATCACCAGTGCAAATAAGAAAGGGCTCAGAGCTGATCCTTGATGTAACCCCACCTCCACCTTAAATGCATCTGTCACTCCCACCTCAGACCTCACCGCTGTCATACTACCCTCGTACATATCCTGTACCACTCTTACAGACTTCTCTGACACTCCCGACTTCCTCATACAATACCACAACTCCTCTCTAGGCACCATGTCATATGCTTTCTCTAAATCCACAAAGACACAATGCAACTCCTTCTGACCTTCTCTGTACTTCTCCATCAACACTCTCAGAGCAAACATCACATCTGTAGTGCTCTTTCCTGGCATGAAACCATACTGCTGATCACTAATCATCACCTCCCTTCTTAACCTAGCTTCCACTACTCTTTCCCATAACTTAATGCTGTGACTGATCAGTTTAATCTCTCTGTAGTTACTACAGCTCTGCACATCACCCTTATTCTTAAAAATCAGTACCAAAACACTTTTTCTCCATTCCTCAGGCATCCTCTCACTTTCCAAGATTTCATTAAACAATCTAGTTAAAAACTCCACTGCCATTTCACCTAAACACCTCCATGCTTCCACAGGTATGTCATCTGGACCAACAGCCTTTCCGTTCTTCATCCTCTTCATAGCTATCCTTACTTCCTCCTTGCTAATCCACTGCACTTCTTGATTCACTATCCGCACATCATCCAACCTTCTCTCCCTCTCATTCTCTTCATTCATCAACTCCTCAAAGTACTCTTTCCATCTGCTCAACACACTCTCCTCGCTTGTGAGTACGTTTCCCTCATTATCCTTTATCACCCTTACCTGCTGCACATCTTTACTAGCTCGGTCCCTCTGTCTAGCCAATCGGTACAGGTCCTTTTCTCCCTCCTTAGTGTCCAACCTTTTATACAACTCTTCATACGCCTTATCCTTAGCCTTCGCCACCTCTCTCTTTGCCATGCACCTCATCTCCTTATACTCTTGTCTACTTTCTTCATCTCTTTGACAATCCCACTTCTTCTTCGCCAACCTCTTTCTCTGTATACTCTCCTGTACTTCTTCATTCCACCACCAGGTCTCCTTGTTCTTCTTCCCCTTTCCAGATGTCACACCAAGCACCCTTCTAGCCATCTCTCTTACTAGCTCTGCTGTAGTTACCCAGCTATTCGGTAACTATTCACTGCCACCCAGTGCCTGTTTTAACTCTTCCCTGAACATCACCTCACAATTACCCCTTTTCAATTTCCACCATTTGATCCTTGGTGCTGCCCTCACACTCATCCTCCTCTTCTTGATCACCAATGTCATCCTACAAACTACCATCCTATGCTGCCTAACTACACTTTCCCCTGCCACCACTTTACAGTCTCCAATCTCCTTCAGATTGGCCCTTCTACTTAAGATATAATCCACCTGTGTGCATCTTCCTCTACTCACTCTTGTATGTTACCCAATGCTCCTCCCTCTTGTTAAAATACGTATTCATCACAGCCATGTCCATCCTTTTCATAAAATCCACTACCATCTGAACTTCTGCGTTCCTTTGCTTAATACCATACCTACCCATCACTTCCTCATCCCCTCCGTTCCCTTCACCAACATGCCCATTGAAATCTGCTCCAATCACCAGTCAATAATTGAACAGATACACTCTGATAACTGGATTGTTATACCTATAAAGCAATTGTATATATTGAGGTCTGTTATAGTGTCAGGCTGATGTAAATAGTGCACATAAATATTTAAGATGTTATATATAAATACTATGGTATTTATTTAACTGTATTTGAAAATAAAACTTTTTGAAAAAAAAAGTATCTCAAAACTAGTCACTGTACATGCAACTTACGCAAATCCTCTAAATTCATTGGTTTCCATTAACATACCACAGATACTGCACGTTATTCAGAAATAACACTACAGATCCATTTTCATTCCATCCGTATCTATAGCTCACTGACACTGGTTTCTTTTTCCATATGCTATTACTGCAAATGGGGAAAATTTCATTGTCTGTGATGGTTTTTTATCCATCCTTGTATGTATATTGTTGAATTCTATCCCCCTCCTTCATGTCAGAGACAGATTATAATGCAGACAATTTACAAAAAAGGACTGACAATATGTATAAGTTGATTTATACAGATTAATGATAACATGGGTATGACAATAGCAATCTACTCCACCACAATGCCAGCAGGTGACATGTTACCTTTGAAGCTAGCTGTACATCAGCTATACCTTAAAGTGAGTAAATAATATCACAAAGAGGGAATGTAGAGAAGAAGATTAATAAAATAGAAGTTAAAAAAATAGAAGTTGAAGTTATAGAGTGCTTGCGAAGTGAAGGGTTTGTTGTAGAAGGAAGGTCTAACACTAGTTACACCACAGCATGATAGAATGAGTCCTCAAAGTAAGGAGAAACAGGAAGATCAGGAGACATATGAAGAAGAAATATGGACATGGGAAAGAAAGAGAGATTTAATGTGTTATAACATTTATGCAAAGGATAAAGCAAAATTAATCAATACAAAATAAACAGCACCAAAGATATTTGACAAGAAATACAGACAAAGGAACCCAGACATGGAAAACTCTACAATACCAAAAATAAGAAGACAAAGGGGGAAAGTAGAAAAGAAGATTAGTGATGGAGAAGTTAAAGAAACAGAAACTGAGGTTAATGAGTACCTGCAAAGTAAAGGATTCAATATAGAAAATTAAACTCAGAAAACACCACAATAGGATAGAGTAATGAACATCCAAATTGAGGAGGAAACTAGTGGAACAGGAAGCAACTGGTCAGTTGCCATATGAAGATATTCTGGAGCCTTCCACAGGAAACCAGTATAAATGTTCACTTGAAGATGGACAACAAGGGAAGGAACAGGAAACTGTGGCAACTCTGATGCAGTCAATTTTGAGGAGTGATAGGCCTGTGAGTTCCCATATGACAGAGCAACAGATGCACAGGATGAAATTAAAGAGAATGTGCCACAAGAAGATGCTACAGAGCTTTCTATGGAATGTATGCAGAAAATGGAGAAAGATTAGTTGTGTAAAATCTTACCATAACCAAAGATGTCTTTCTCTTCCATGTTGCAGTATTCTCACATGTGGGATTTTCCACCTCAGGGGACCCAAACAACTGGTCCATCTACCCAAAGTTTAATACTGGTTGCTATGAGGTGTATGGGATGTGACACACAGGACTTGGAAACCATGGGCCATAAAAGTGACGTCCACATGCATAAACCTCAGAACTGACTGCCCAGTCAGATAATAGTCTGAAGGATGCCATCCAGACAGGGAAAAATCTCTCTAGTGGGTAGGAGAGAGGGGGAAGGAATACTGCAACATGCAACAGAAGGACATCAATGGTTATGGGTAAGATTTGAAACAACTAATCTATGTCCTTCTAGTCTCATGTTGCAGTATTCTCACATGTGGGAGAGTACCACAGCTTATGCAGAGAAAAAGGGTGGAAGAAGAGGTAGCATTCTCCAGGAATCCACGGAGGATGGCTTTTGCGAATCCTGCCCTGGCTCTGGAGATGTTATCCAATTTATAGTGTTTAGTGAAAGTGTATACAGAAGACCATGTGGCTACCTCTAGGATAGTGGCTGTATCCAAGCCTTTGAGAAAGGCCCTTGAAGAGGCCACTGCTCTAGTGGAGTGGGCTTTAACTGTGTGGTGTAACTCTTTACCATGCAGAAGGATATAGTTTTGCAGATCCAGGAGGATAGTGTCTGTTTGCACACAGCTTTCCCCAGGGCCCTGGGGTGAAAGGATATAAAGAGTTGGTTGGACATTCTAATGTCCTTAGTCTTATCCAGATAAAACCTCAGTTGCCTGTGAACATCTAGTGAATGGAGCACTCTCTCACTGTCATTCTGTAGTGAAGGAAAGAAGGTGGGTAAATAGATAGATTGGTTAAGGGACAGTTCATTGACCACTTTGGGCATGAAAGAGGTGTTAGTATGAAGAGAAACCCTGTCCTTGTGAAAAATTTTGTAGGGTGGAGTAGCCATGAGTGCTTGTAACTCAGAGACTCTTCTAGCTGAAGTAAGGACTACTAACAAGACAGTTTTCCAGGTGCACATCTCATTACATCTGAGTGACGCCTCCAGGTGCATCTGCAGTTAACTCCTACTGATGTCTCTAAGCATCAAAGATTGCTTGTTCATATTTGCATCAATAATTCCAAACCATGCTATGCACAAGGTTTTTAAAAGATTTCATCTTAAAGCCACAAAAAAAACGAGGTGAAGAAAAAAAACCAATAATCCAGTAAGTGAAATGGAGTCCCACAACGTAGAATGCCAAGGAATTTATTCCAACACGATAAAATTCAGTTAGACCACGTACAGCAAAGGGAACCACAACATACATAAACGCTATTCCTACAGATGCGTTTTCGTTTTTACCATCATTTCATCTTAAAGCTTACACAATGGAAATTCAACTGCATTAATATTTGACCTCTGCCTAGTGCAGGTAAATAGATGCTAGCTGTTGTTTTTATGATATTAGTTTATATAGATATAATTTTCACACTGTTCTTATTTCAACAACCAAGTAACACAGACAGAACTTCTTAGCCTCGTATGAAGGTTCTCAGCTGCATGAGTAAAATGCTGCTGACAGTATGTGTGTACTTGAGTTGTTGCTGAGATATTGTTAGTTGTTTACAAAATATTACAAATGTAATAGTTACTGTGTTTACCATGACTTATAAAATTTGGTTTAAGACCTAGAACTTAAAGAGTGCTACCACTATAAAAATAGTTGGTGCTGAAGAGTTTGCTATTTATACTTCTTTCATAATCCCTACTGTTCCAGAAATATAAACATTTGTTTGAAATATGAGAACATAATTTGATTCTGTCAAAAGTCTTAGATTCCACCCATTGGAAGTTACATTGCAAACTTCCTAAGCTCCATTGGAGTGAATGAGTTAAAGTGGCAGAAGCTGCAGGTTCAAAGGGGGCAGTGGTAAGGTTCTCAAGAACAAAGTTCAGGTCCCAAGGAGAAGGGATGAGTTTCCTTGGTGGTCTGATGTGGAGAATCCCCTTAAAAAAAACTTTCAACTCCAATCTCAATAACGTGTGGATCAATAGGTAAGCAGACTGAAATGGCTGACAAATGGACTTTCACTGAAGAGTATGAATGTTCAGATTGTAGGAGCTCACACATAGGCCAGCACTAGAGGTACATCCTCTTGGAAGGGGTCTAACTGCATTTGATGAGACAAGGTGGAGAACCTTTTCCATGTTGATAAATAGGATTTCCTGGTAGTAAGTTTTCTGGCCTCCTGCAGGACAAATAGCAAGTTTTCTGAGTAAAGGTGTCTGAAAGGGATCAGAAGTTTATCACCCACAGGGCAAGGCTGAGGGTTAGCAGATGAGGGTGGATGAGGGATCCCCTTCTGTTGTGTGAGAAAGTCCATCTTGTGAGACAACTTGTGGTGATTGCCCTTGGCAAGAGATAGAAGAAGAGGGAACCAGTGTTGTCTTGGCCAACAGGGGGTCACCAGCATGATTTTTGGTTTGTCCCACTGAATCTTCAGCGGGACCTTTTGAATGAGAGGGAAGGGGGGAAGCATACAGGGGACAGCCCTTCCATGAGAATGAAAAGGCATCTACTTTCCATGTTAGTGGTGAGGGGAGCCTGGAGCAGAATAGCCATAGTTGTCTGCTCTGAGGAGAAGCAAACAGATCTATCTGTGGAGTGCCCCATTGGTGGACATTGTCTAAGAAAACATCTCTGTACAACATTCACATGATTTTGAGACAATGATCTGCTGAGGGCATCTGCCTGATGGTTGTCCTGTAATGGGATGTAGACCACCTGCAATGTTACATTGTTTTGAGTGGCCAACTCCCATGCTTGTATGGCCAGCCTGAAAAGTAAATAGAATCTGGTCCCCCCACCCACTTGTTGATGTACCACATCACTGTGTTATTGTCTGTGAAGACTTGTAGGGGACCAGGCTGTAGGAGCAGGAGGAAAGGTCTTTAGAGCTAGGAGAAGAGCAGTCATTTCCCTCACAATTATGTGTTTTTTTCAGGAAGGAGGGCTCCCATTGAGCTTGTACCTTGAGACCATTCATAGTGGCCCCCCATCCCAGATCTGAGGCATCTGTGTATATGAACTGAACTGCCTGGGTGGGTTATAGAGGGAAAACTGGATTCTGCATTATAAGTTGGATCCAACACCCTAATTTTTTTTTCAAGCAGAGCAGGAAGGGCACCTGAAAAATCAGAGAGTGACTGTGTTGGGACCAGACATTCTTCAAGTACCACTGGAACTTCCTTGTCTGTAACCTGGCAAGAGGTAGCATTGGAAGAGTAGCTGCCATTAAGCCCAGAAGGCAGAGAAATCTCCAGGCTGAGATGTGGCTGACTTGGAATAGGTTTTGGAAAAAGCTGGTTAGGGAAGTGACCTTTTATTGTGGGAGGAAGGACTTCATCAAATCCATCCTTATTCTGCAATCCAAGAAAATCTGGTCTTGGGATGGAGTGAGAGAGGACTTCATGAGGTTTAATTTAAACCCATGACTTCCTAAGAGAGAAATTGTGAATTCCAGTTGTGCCTGATTAGTGCTTTCCTCTTCTGCTTGGATGAGGAGTTTGTCCAGGTAAGGGAAGATCTGTATGCTTTTTGTTCTGCAGAAGGCTACTGCTGGGGCTAGACACTTTGTGAAAACCCTTGGTGCTGTAAACAAACCAAAGGGCAAGACAGTAAATTGATACTGCGAGGATGGCACAGCAAAACATAAAAATCTCCAGAAGTCTAGGTGTATGGGGATATGGAGGTATGCCTCCTTCAGCTCTAAAGTGGCCATGAAGGCCCCAGGTGTCAAAAGTGGAAGAAGGGCTTGCAGAGATAGCATGAGGAAGGAAGGTACATGCAGGAAGGGGTTTAAAAAGGACAGATCCAATATTGGTCTCCAAGGGCCCTCCTTTTTTGAGACCAGGAAGAATCTGGAGTAAAGCCCTTGACCCTCTTGTCCTGTTGGAACCCTCTCTATGGTGCCTTGTGATAGTAAATCCTGAATGACTGGGGGCATCAAGTGGATTTGTTTTTTGGATGGAGGGGTATGCCTTTTGGTAAAGACTTTTCCTGCCAGTTCATAAAGTACCCTTTTTCCACTACTGATAGGACCCAGCAGTCTGAGGTGATTTGTTGCCACAGGGGGAGACAGTGAGAGAGGTGGGTGGAAAGGGGGAGATGGTTGACGGTATTTAGGCAGTCACACAGTGTTTGGTCTGTCTGAAAAGGGTGCCTGGGAGCAGATTGATAGGAACTAGTTCTGGGTGATGTGGGCTTTCTGACCCCTTTCCTTTCCTTTGAAGAAGAAGAAGAGGGAGCAGGTGCCCTTCTAACAAACCTTGGTTTAACTGGGTAGTTCCTGTAAAATGTAGGAACTGGGGATACCAGTCAGTGCTTCAAGTCCTGCAGTTCCTTACTTTTTTCTTGCAGATTTTTGAAAAGTTCTGCAGATTGTTTGCCAAAGAGGAACTTGTTGTCCAGATGGGCATCCATGATCTTGTTCTTGAAGTCATCTGTCAGAAGTTGAAGTATGAGCCAGGAATACCTGTGTAACACAGATGCAGATGCAGCTGACCTAGCTGAGGCATCAGCAGCATCGTAGCTGCATTTTATGGAATGCCTGGCTACCTGTGCTGCTAAGGAAAGTTTTGCGGCAACTTGAGGCTTTGTAGGAGAGTCAGGTATAGAGGAGAGCAGAGTAGATGCCTGGGAAATTAGATCTAGGGCAAACTTTACCACATCAGTCTGGTAACTGATGGCCCTAAAGGCCAGGGTCGAGGAAGTGTAGATCTTTTTTCCCACCCTGTCCATCACCTTACTATCCTTATCTGATGGCAATAGATAAGAGGATTGAATTTGCCTAGATTGCTTGATTGGTGCCACAGCAATGACAGCTAGGTCTGCCATGGGGAGGGGGTTGATATGATACTTGTAATCATCAGGAACTTTGTAGAACCTGTCTGTCCTTTTTGGGGCTGGAGTTGAGATTCTCGGGTCTTGGAGGCAGAGACAAAGGCATCCAAGTAAGCAGGAATCACTGGGGGGAATAGGAGAGGGAGAGGCGGACTCCAGCTGAAGAAGCTCAAAGTATATTTTCTGTACTTCAGTTATTTGGGTGGAGTCCCACTTGAAGTATTCTCTCATTTTTGAGATTGTCTCCCCAAAGTAATGTCTTCTGGGGGGGTAGTCTCCTTCCAAGGAGTCCTCATCTGGAGAACAGTATTCCAGGGAAGAGGCCAGCTGAGAAGTATAAGTGAGAGACTCAGAGCAAAAGGAAGAAGAGTCTTCCTCCTGCATCTGAGGAGTAGGGATGGAATTAGCAGAGGCAGGCCTTTGGACTTAGGTTAGGCAGAGCAGGAGTATGTGAGGCTGTATGCCTTGGGGCCATAAAGACCTGAAAAACTGACAGGGAAAATGCTTGCCAGTCAGGCTGGTCTTCTACTGAGGCAGATAAGTGCCTGGTCTTTTGTTTTCTCTCGACAGAAGGAGTCTGCTGAATAGTCTGACAGGCCAAAGGCCTGGTGTCAGATGTCAGGCCTGGGGTCAAACTGCCCTCTTTGGAAACTAAAGGCGGCCGTCTGGGTGTGCCTGGTCCCCCCCCCCAACATCAGCGGAGGCCAACATCGCAGAAACCTCCATGGACATGCAGACTGGAGAAACAAGGGGGGCTTCTGATATGGTACCCACCAAAGTCACCAGTTCTTTCAGATGCTCCACAGCCCCTAGACCGGTAGCTGGCGGGATGTCCAAAGTTGAAGGGGCAGTATCAAGCCTACAGACCTTGGCCTTCTTTTTAGGTGGCTCCACCATGACAGCCGGTTCAGGTTCCATACCAAGGGCCAGGCGTTTCAGTCTTTGGTTCTCTACAAACAATTTAAGGGCTGCCACATGTCTGTGCAAGGTCTTAAGGACAAACAACTGACAGATTTCTACAGGTCGTATGGTCGTGAGATGGTCCTAGGCAAAACAAACAGATGTTGTGTGCATCTTTGTGCAGAATTTTCCAACTGCACTTACATTTTCTCTTCCTAGATGACATCAGCTAACAACAGATAAACAGCAACCTAAGCTCAGTCAAAAATAAAGAAAATTCCCCAATGGGGTACTTCTCTTTAATGTCTTCCATAGCACACAGCAGAATGAGCAAGCTGACGTTTGACTGTGGCTTAGAAGTTCTGAGGTTTGTGCATGTGGACATCACATTTCTGGCCCATGGTTTATGGACCTTGTGTGTGACATCCCATGCACCTTACAGCAACCAGGCTTAAGCTGTGGTATATGGGCCGGACATTCAGGTTGCCTGAGGCAGAAAAGCCCACATGTGAGAATACTGCAACATGAAAATAGAAGACATCAAAAAATGTGCCCTCAGTTTGGAAGAAAATGAGCTAAGAGTTGCTTGATTTAATAGAAATAGAGATATTAACATCACTGAAAGAAATAGACCACATAAGATCAATAAAACCCAAAAAGTCAGAAGTCTGATAAAACAAGTGAACACAGTAATTAGTGCTGCTCATAGAGATCCATGTGATATAACAGAAGTAAACAGGATATATTACTGTGCAGCTAAATTAATAACAGATAAAATTCTACCACAAGAACACAGGGTAGTAAGGAAATGAAGTGGAGAAATCGAATACCATCATGGGAGTATCAAATTGAAAAAAACTATAAAGCAATTAAGACAAGAAGTGTCACTGTTAGAAGAGTATAGAAGAGGGAACAGATCAAGAAAAGTACTCAGAAAGATAGACGTGATAAAAACAATGGGGAGTATTATAATGGATCAGGACTTATCACGCACTATTGCAAATAATAAACTAAAAATATCAGCACAGGCAGAAAAACTTAGAAGATGAATATAAAGGAAAAGTACAAATTAAATAATTTACTGATGACCCCAAAAAGTACTATGAAAAATTGGAAAAAAGGTAAAAAGAATTGAAAGACCATCAAAAAAAGAACACATAGATATATTTTAGAAAAGTACTTATGAAGATCCTATGGAACATAATGGATAGAAGAAATAAAAGAAAGAACATGAAATTCCAAGGTACAGGATATGAAATGGGATGAAGTAACAGCCAGAGAGAATGAAACACAGTTAAGAAAAGCCTCTAATTAGAAAACCCCAGGCCCAGATGTAGTACCTAAGTTCTGGTTAAAAGTTTTAACATCTTTGCACAAAGACTTAGCCATGACTAAGAACTATTTATATGCATGCCCCGAACAGACACCAACTTGGCTAACAACAAGAAAAACAATTCTCCTAGTTAAGCGTCAACATGAAAGCTATCCTAAAAAAATATAGATCAATAACTTGCCTTCTGACGACATATAAACTATACACTGGAATTGATGCTGTCAGAGTTTGTAATAATTTACAGGAAAACTCAATTATGGCAATAGAACAAAAGGACAATAAAAGAAAGTCATATGGAACAAAAGATCATTTGTTGTTAAATAAAGTCATAGTGAAGAACTGAAAAAGGGGAAGAATCTAAGTATGGCATGGACTGACTACAAAAAAGCATTTGACAGTATCTCACATTCATGGATAAAAGAGTGCTTAAAATGTATAAGATACACCCTATACTGATAAACTACACCACAGTGATCATGAAACAGTGGCAAACCACTTTGAAGTTAAGCATGATATAGGGCAAATTATTATTCTGGGATAAAAATCCACAAGGGGATATTCCAGGGTGACACACTGTCCCCATTGCTGTTTTGCTTTGCCCTTAACCCATTGAGCTGTCTGCTTAACATATTGGGTCATGGCTATAATTTGCTCCCAGAAAGCAACAGTGTAAAGACTTATTTCTCTTTGTTGGTGAATTAAAACTATATAGTTCATCAGATGATGAACTGACAGCACAACTGCAAGTAGTCAAAACTTTTTCAGATGATATAAGAATGCCATTTGGTCTTGATAAATGTGCAAAAGCAACGTTTAAAACAGGAAAGCTGCAGCACCAAGAAAACATCAGTTTTGGACAAGAATGTGATATAAAAGAACTGGAACAAGAGGGAGTGTATAAATACTTAGGAACTGATGAATGATCAACAATAAAACATGAACAAATGTGAATAAAACTTAGTAAGGAATATTTTAGAAGACTTTGACATCTAAGAACAACATTCAAGCTATAAATCAATTTGTTCTTCCGGTCATAACTTACAGTTTTGGAGTGACTGACTGGCCCCAAAAGGTGTTGGATACATTAGAAAGGAAAACAAGAAGGATGATTCATGCTCATTAAATGATTTATAAAAATAAGTGCATACCAAGATTATATATTCCCCATTCTGAAGGAGGTTTGGACCTCCTTTAAATTGATTACATGTATAGATCTGCAATAGTAGGATTGCATACATATCTGCTGACCTCACAACACCCAAACATAGTGAAAATTTTGAAATGTGAGGAGAAAAAATGGAAGATAACTTCCCTTCTTAGTCTAGCAGAAGCATATTGGCATCAAGTGGGAATGGAAATCAAACCAGAAGTAGGTAAAAATCAGGCAGCAACTGAATGTGCCAACAAACAATAGAAAGAATATAAGGTGAAGGATCAGATAAGAAGGCAGGAAATGTGGAAAATGCATAAATATAGCTGCATGTATAGAAAACTCCTGGAAGAACCTCATGTTGATCAGGATCAAACATACCTATGGTTAAGGAGAGGCGAATTCAAACCAAAAGATTAAAGGTTAATAATGGTGGCCCAAGATAATGGGCTTAGGTACACATTGGTTTACAAAGTCCATTGAACGTATGGGAGAATCAAACAAATGTAGATTTTGTAAAACAGAATTGGAAAAAGTCACACACCTCATTGCTGGTTGTGACATACTAATGACAGAGGGACTGTATACTGAAAGGCATAATGTGGCAAGACTGTTGCACTGGGCATTGCACAAACATTATACAATTGATGTAGTTGAAATACACTGGAAACATGAGCTACAAAGAATTATAGAAACATGAACCACAAAGCATCACAGAAAATGATGACGTCTACATCACTTGGGATCACCCATTACCAACAGTCCAAAAGACACGTGAGAAAATCAGATATACTGGTCCATGAAAAGAAGACAAAAGTAGCATTGATCATTGAAATTGCTGTACCCAGTGACTACAGAGACACAAAGTCATAAAATGTCAGGATTTGCAAGCAGAAACAAGAGTGATGCGGATTAAAGATACCTAAATGGTATTAGGAGCAATGGTTCTTATAAAAAACAATATACAATCTCAATTAGATATGGTACCAATACATGTAACTCCGTATGAATTGCAGGAGGACTCATTACTGGGCACATTGCAGGTGCTGTGGAGAGCACTTCTGGCTGACATCAAGGATTGAAATAATACTAATTTCATGAACTTTAATCATACTTTGACTTAGGAATGGGGTACATTCCTATCATGGTAAAAGAAACCCAAAAGTCTTGGGAGAAATTTAAAAAAATTAGAAGTTTGATAAAACAAATGAGCCCAGTAATTAGGACTGTCCATAGAGATTCATGCAATATAACAGAAGTAAACAGGATCTATTACTGTGCAGCTAAATTAATAACATATAAAGTCTTACCACAAAAACATAGGGCAGTAAGGGAAAGGAAGGGTAGAAATCGAATGCCATCATGGAGGTATCAAATAGAGAGTGCAGTAAAGGAATTAAGACAAGAAGTGTCACTGAGTACAGCAGAGGGAATAGATCAATAAAAGTACTCAAAGATATATATGATAAAAGCAATGTGCAGTGACAGAACAGATCCAGATCTATCTTGCACTATCGAAATAATAAACTAAAAATATCTGCATAGGCAGAAAGACAAAGAAAATATGCAGATAAATATAAAGGAAAAGTACAAAATAAGCAATTCATTGATGACCCAAAACAGTTTTATAGAAAACTGGCAAACAAGTAAAAGGAATTGAAAGACCATCAAAAAAAGAAGAAACATACCTTTTGGAGAAATATCTATGAAGACCCTGCAGAAAATAACAAAGATGCTAAATGGATAGAAGAAGTAAAAGAATGAATAAGAAAGTCAAATGTACAGGATATGAAATGGGATGTAATAACAGCCAGAGAGACTGAAACAAAGTTAAGAATAGCTCCTAAATGGAAAACCCCAGGTACAGATGCAGTACCTAACTTCTGGATAAAGGTGTTAACACCCTTACATGAAGATTTAGCCATAAGTAAGAACTATTTATATGAGCACCCTGAACAGACACCAGCCTGGTTAACAACAGGAAATACAATACTCCTACTTAAGAGTGAACCTTCAAGGTATCCAAAGAAGTACAGACCAATAGTTTGCCTTCCAGCGATGTGTAAGCTACACACTCAAATTGATGACTACAAGAGTCTGTAGTCATTTAGAAGAAAACTCAATCATGGCAATAGAATAAATGGGTAATAAAAGAAAGTCATAGGGAACAAAGGATCATGTGCTGTTAAAGTCATAATGGAGAACTGTAAAAAGGGGAAGACTCTCTATGGACATTAGCCTAGTAACCTCCTATGAACATAGGAATTAGTATATATATCTGCTATTTATATCCATAGGAGAACACACACACACATGCACACGCGCGTGCGTGCGCGCACACACACACACACACACACACACACACACACACACACACACACACACACGCGCACACGCACATGCACACACACACACACACACACACACACACACACACACACACACACACACACACAATGGTGAGGTCAAAGTGATGTAGCTTAAAACTCAGCTCATTGTGTGCACACCTCATGGAGCCACAATACTGTTGTTTAGCTTAGCAAAGGTTGGGTGTTAAGGTAGTAGGTAACTCATTTGCTTGAAGCTAACAGAGCAAATATCTGTCAGGGGGTGCCAAGGAAAGGCAGTGATACCTGGAATGTACTATGAGCAAAAACAGCACTCCTATCTACATAACCTGTTCTCTATATCAGAGACAGTACCTCCCTACATTCCAAATGTCTTCACCACATACCCCTAATAATGCACATCATCATTACCACCTTCCCCCACTTTTCTACATGGGGTCAGAATGTCATGTGAACTCTCGCAACCTCTTTTGAGTCAATGTCAGTGTCCTACCTTCTTTGAGAGTCATGCCTGAGTGTTGCAGGTCTTCTCTCACATAATCCATCTCTCCCTTTGCTGGATGTCTTAATTTCCTCTTCCCTGTTTCTCCCAAAACCTCATCACCACATTGACTTCTGTTTTCCTGCATGTGTCTCATAAACTGTTATCTGTTTGTGTTGACCTTGTTTGCAACTGAAGCTACTTTGGCTTCTGTAATGATGTTGTCATTTTATTCATGTGTCCACAGTGTGTATCCAACCATCATTTAAGTCACTTCATCTCCATCACTTCCAGCTTCCGCAACTGCTCAGCCTTCACTGCCCAGGTTTCTGTACCATAAAGAAGTGTTGGTCATAATGTGAATTTGGACACCTTACTTTTCAGCTTCTTTATTCTGTCACACACTGCCCCCTCACACTCTGTGCCATTTGGCTGCAGCCCCTCCTGATTCTAGCTTTGACCTACCCATTCAGACTTGCCTTCTCCTCAGCAACCCTTCCCAGATACTTGAAACTGTTCCTTTTCTGCTAACTTCCCTTCATTCTCAATTTTCTTCTTCTTCTTATTTCTCCATTTTCTGCTTTGACAACTGTCTGTACTCAGTTGCATTCAGTGTGACTTCAGTTTTGTATTCATACCTGAATTATTTGCTGAAGTTCTTGTTCATAGTCTGCTTGTAATGCCACTTTGTCTGCGTACACCAGCTTTTTGACCTGTCACCTCCAACCAGTTTGCTAATGCAGTCTATCACCAGTAGCTTCTTCTCCACTATCTGTCTCACTGCCAACATTGGATTGACCTTGCCACTTCCTGATCTGAAGCCAAACTGCTCACCTCCAGTCTTACTTTCTGTTTATTTGTCTATCAGTCATCCTTTCCTGCAATTTCTGGAAGTGTGGCAGGAGTTTGCTACCTCTATACTGCCTGCAATTGTGAATGTGTAAGGTAATGAAAAAAAAAAAATCAGGGAACTTGATGTGAAATGTTATAACAAAGGACAAGGTAGCTGAATTACAATCTCTTGTATCACCATACACACTCAGGCTGCATGTTTATCCACACTGATCTATGAATAACAGCAAAGTGGTTGAGCCACACATAAACATTGCACAAACACAAGAAATCAATAAATATCTCAGTCTTCCATTGCCTGGGCTGATTGTCTGTGACTGCAGGTTGTCTGTATCATGCAAACCAAGTGTTTGATAAACTTTGAGACACAAAGTGTCCTCATCATGGACCACTGTGACAGCTGTACCTAACTAGGCTAACGGGGACTTATGTCACTAAGAACCTGAATGTGTGCAACTGTAGAGCATATGTGCAGAAATCCTTATCAGGAAGTCACAGTTAAACACTCATGTTCCTGGACCTTTAACCTCAAACAAGACTGGACTAACCTAAAAGTACACAAAGTACAAATGCATATATGCACGTACAATCAAATAGCCAACTAAATCCATCCTATCAAGAAACAAACTGACCAACCAGGATGTATTCAGTTATAACAAACAGAAATGAAATAAAAGTCAAAATCAAAATGATGGATGATCCCATCGAAGAGTAAGTAACCACCCACACATCCACATCAAAGTTAAAATAGGAAATCTTTGAAATGTATTTATTTTATTTAACATTTGTTTACTAGGAAAGTCTGACTTGGAACAAAGCCAATTTTCAGAGGAAGCCCAGGGAGAAAAGCTCCAGATATATGTCTTTGTACATGGTAGGAAACTGGAGCACCCGGAAGAAACCCACATGAATGCAGGGAGGACATGCAGACCCCGCACAGAAGGCACCCCGGACGATAATCAAACTGGAGAACCTCTTGCTGTGAGGTGACAATGCTACCGCAGCACCACTGTGAAATAAATTAAATGTTACAACACATAACTGTGTAGTAAAAAAAATACAGTCTAAGTGCATAAGTACATTATTTCTACCCATTTATTCCTCACCATGTACCCACAGAACAGGAGCTGAAACCACTGATTTATCACAGCCTTATAATATCTCACAATAAAAAGTTGCACTTACCTGTAATACCCAGTACCTACCTGGTGTATTTATGTTTTCACAGAATCTTCTGGTAGTAGCCTACCTCTACAGAGATGACAATTTCAAAATAATTCTTTCAAAAAATTAGCCATGTAGCTAATATCCATGTAACAAGGCATGGTTCAACAAGACTGTTTCTCTTATTACAAGACAGACGATTGCAAGAAAGTCTTTTCCAACTTTCCACTCTGACTGTGTGGTCTGAACAGAGTTAAGAATCCTGCAGGAAGTTCAAAGCATTTCATACCTTCTGCAGAGCCATACCCCACCAATAATGGCTTCTGTGCCACTTTTCATAAATTCATATTTCAATCCCTTAATTCTGAAGTAATGATAGAATGGGAATATGTCAGACCAGAGCAATGAATCTCTGTCTCCTCCACCTCGTTACTGTGGATGGGGGCATTTTCACCTCTTTTCAATGCCTCACTGAGATGAATGGAAAAGTTTCTTACCTGTTTCCATACCTACTGTGGTATTGTCTTTGCCACAGACGTTTTGTTTCAACTAAAGATTCAAGTGATTAATGAACTCCAACACTTATCTAAGAATAATGAGACCACATTTACAGTAAATCTCTTAGAAAAACTCAAATACTATGACTATCCTTACCACATAGTGTAACATTTCATGAAAATCGTTATAGCAATTACACAAAGTTAGTCAAAATGTAGGTAATGACATAATTCATAGAAATTGTCAACTGTGTGTGAAGACTGAGATGAAAGCTGACAACAAATGTTTAAAGTCCTGTATATGGCCAATGGTGACACAGAGTGAGTGACTACTTCAGAATACTTTACAAATTATTGTGTTTTACTAGGATCCATGTGGATGACTGTATGGTCACTGTCCCTCACTAGCACATGGCAAGTGATTCAAAAAAATCATTTTTCTATAGTACCTGAGGCATTCTGAACTAGACTGTGTGACTACTGTAGCTGTGACCGAGTAGTTGAGTAAAATCATGCATGCAAAATAACCGGTCACTATGGCTCTGCATTCCAGAGTCACCTAAATTAGGAAGGTTTGTACCGTAAAATAAATAGTCTGTCAGCAGCAATTACACAGCATCAGCAAACTACTGTACAATATATTAACACCCAAAAAG
>NC_056735.1:1131115038-1131202538 GCF_019279795.1 Protopterus annectens | reverse complement strand
GCGATTTCAATTACCCAAACATTAACTGGGAGAACTACTCAAGTACTAACTCCCTTGCCCAACATTTCCTAGAATTTATAAACTCAAACGCCCTGGATCAACTTGTCAACACTCACACCAGAGGTGACAACATATTGGACCTGGTCATCACCAACATGGGCGACCGGTGTTTCACAACAGAGGTCCACCCCTCGCTGGTTAGATCTGACCATAAACAATTCACTTTGGATATCCACATTCCGCCCCCACCCCCGGACAAGGAAACCACCAAGAAAAACTTTTCAAAAGCAAACTTCACATTACTTAAGACCAAGGTGGAAAGTTTCAAAGCCCCCATGCTAAAGGATAATGCTGTCCAAGCTGCAAAATCCTTTACTAATGCATTCTATGGGAACCTACAAAAATGCATGGATCGTGCTATCCCAAGCAAAACCAAGACTCACTCCTCCAAGAAAAGGAAACCAGTCTGGTGGACCCCTGCCATAAACAAACTATACAACAGAAGGAGGAAACTAGTACAGAAATTAGTAAAATCCCAAGAAGGGAAGACATCCCTGATCAGTATCAGCAAGAAACTACGATCCCTCATAAAATCATTCAAGGTGAGCTTCGAAAGAAAAATTGCCAAGGACTCCAAAGATAACCACAAGGCACATTCTTTAGCTGTGTCAAGAATCTAAGTGGCAATGCTCAGATCTGCTCGGAGTTAGTGCAGAATGGCACAAAATACACTGAACCGACCGATATCGCCAACATCCTGGCAGACAGGTTCAGTGCAAACTTCACCCCCCTCTCACCTCCAAAAGGGCCCATAACCATATCAGAAGAATGTAGAACCCCCTGAAATCACAGACGCTCAGGTTAAAACAGCCCTCTCCAAAGCCAAAAACACAGCATCAATGGGACCAGACGGTGTCCCAGGCTGCGTCCTACATGAGCTCAAAGATGAACTAACCCCTCACCTAAACACACCGTTCAAACTCAGCCTCTCCACAGGCTACGTACCCACAGAGTGGCCCACAAAGGTGAAGCCGCAACAGACCTCAGGAACTATCACCCTATAAGCCTGACTAGCTTGGTCTGCAAGGCTATGGACCGCATCATCATGGAATTCATTAACAGAGACATTGGGAATCTCAGAACACTAGACCCTACACCCAGTTTGGCTTTGTTAAGGGCAGATCATACCTCCTAAACCTGGTAGACTGGTGGACTTCTTTGAGACAGTTACCAAGGCTATAGACGAGGGAAAGGTGGTACACACAGCCTAGCTAGACCTTGCAAAGACCTTCAACACCATTCCCCATTCTGGTATTATAGACAAGCTCACCAGCCTGAACATAAATCCCTACGTCACAAGATGGGTTGCCAACTGTCTCACAGACAAAACCCACATGGTGAGAGTTGCGGGAGCTAGGTTACTCCGGTTACAAGTGGCGCTCCTCAGGGCTCAGACCTAGGACCCCTCCTGTTCGGCATATACTTCTCAGAGGTACAGGCAAGCACAGGAGGACTATGGCTGACCAAGTTTGCAGACAACAGCAAACTAGGGGTTATAATTGACTCTCCGGCTGACATAGACATCCTGCAAAAGGGTCTCACTGAGACAGATACCTGGTGTCAGAATCATGGCCTCAAGCTAAATGCCAAAAAGTGCATAGTCATCCCCTTTGGAAAAAACAAAGTACCCACAAACTACCACATACATGATAGTCCCCTAAATATGGAAGACGTTCATAGGTTCATAGGTTCATAGGTTAATACTAAGCTAACTGCCCTTGCGAGCCATTTTAAGCTTAGCTAATTATCCCTTGTGAGACTCAAACCCTGCACCTTGTGCTTGTAAGGCAAACACCTTAACCATTAGGCCACTCTCCCAACAAGGGATCTGGGGACCCAAGTAGATAGTAATCTCTCTTTTGATAATCACATTGCCAAAGTGGTTAGAAAATCCTTCTATGTGGCCCACCTAATCACAAAAGGGTTCGCATCCACATCAAAAGAAATCATTGTACCCCTCTACTCATCACTCATAAGACCCATCATAGAGTACAACGTCCCATTTGGGATGTACCTTACAAGACACCTGCAACAGCTGGAAAGACCACAGAAGTACCTCATCCAGAGGATCACTGGCCTCAAACAGATGCCCTATGCAGCTCGACTGAAGAAACTCCAGCTGTACTCAGTTGCATACCGCCTACTCAGAGGTGATCTCTGCCTGACATACAAGGCCATGTCCAACCCAGAATTGATGGACATGCTCCAACTAAAGAAAAACATATCCCCTCGAGCCACACGCTCTAGGGAGCTAAACTGCATCACAACAATAAACAGGATGTGCTGGAGGGACAGATTCCTGTCCCAGACACTTCCCATGTATTTGGAACAACATTTCAATCTACAGTAGGCAGAGCTCCTCCCTAACACTCTTCAAGAGAAACCTCCTTGACGAGTGGATAGGAAACAGAAAGTTTACCCCGGGGGTCACTTCAGTGGCTCTGCTGGACAGAGGCACAGGGAACTAATCTAAGGGGGTGGCGAAAGCCAACACATTCTGGCTAGGCTTATAAATACATTTGGGCAGATAGCCTAGTACCTACCTATGAACTTATGAAGATGGATTCCATTCTGTAATAATACAAGTTATTAAAAAGTCAAACAGAATTAAAATGGCTCACAGAGTTCATGATAACATTTGGTGAAGGTAGGGCCTTGATACGACATGCAGTTATAAACTTCTCAGATGATGTTATTTTAGTGATGAAAGAAAAGTCTGGATGATCAGAATATAAAATAAAAAGTACCACACAAAGCTGTGTTACTAGTGTGGATTGTGTGGAAAAAAAATGATAGTACATCACTGAGGTTTACACCTATAAGATGCTAAGGAATCTTAGCACAAAGTCATTGATTTGATTTCTCAATCTCCACTTGCGCTCTCAATTACTCTGAGCAAGTCACTTAAAACAATGCTCCCAGGATGGCCATGAACAAAGAGATATTGCATCTCACATGGTAAACAAATTTCTGCAGTATAACTTGCCATCAGGAGGTGAACATCACGTATTTTCGTGGCCCTATGAAAACACTCAAGACCACAAGTTTTAGGAATACGGTATTATGTCACTGCCAAGCAAGTGTACTGACATTAAAACATTACACTTAATTAACACACTGCACTTTCACAAATGTTGTGAGCTGGTAGCTGTGATAACAGCACCTGCAGATGTGCAAGCATAGGATACCAGATGTCACCACTTGTTTATGTTCAGTGTATGAGATTTAAGGGAACTCTCCTATTCTGGTTTCAGATTAAGGTCTTGTACTATGGCCCATCACAAACAGCAGACACCCAAAATGTAACTGCTTTGTCTCAAATGTATGCTCAAAAAGCAATAGCTAGTTGCAGAAAGGGGAGTATAACCAGCAGGGTAATGCAAAATTATTACCAGTAAACAGAGAAGGGAAAGGAACTGAATCTGCGGGCAAAACATCTAAGGGAATTATGGTGGTTTCCTACAAGACCTGGCCTTTGGGGGGGGGGGGTAGTGAAGAAAGCCAGAAAATGATCTCTGCAAAGCACTGTTGTGAGATAAATTCATCACAGACATACAAATACAGGCATCACTGCTGCAGAATCATGTGTCGTAGAAGGGAATCTGCTGCATGCAAACATCCATCTATTCACCCACACTTCCAGAGCTCTGGGCATACCCAGAGAAGGATGGTCTCCTCCTTTTTTTTTAAAAACAAGAAACATCTTTATTAAATTATCACACATGACACAGGCAATCTTAGATTTATATGCATGAAAATAAATCATACCAATGCAATTTCAGTTGCAAACATTACACATTACAAACCATGCTGACAACTGTGAATGCAAACATTATACATCCAGTCACTGTCAGTCAAACATTACATAGCTCATTCAAATCCTGACTCTTTTAAACCTAGTTTCTCCTCTATATGTATTGATCCCAGAGTTCCCAGTTTTTCCTATGCAATTTGCTCCTACCCTTTTCTAAAGATCCCGATTCAGGTTGTTTTATCTCTACAATCTTCACTACTTCTAGTAAAATTGGTTTAGACTTTGATTTCCATTTTCTTGTAATTGCTTTTTTGACAACCATAATAATTAGACTCAGCAAGGCCTTACTATGTCTAAGCAATTCCAATTCTGCACCATAGTTTAAAAAAAATCATTTCATAATTACAATTTGCTCATCCAGTACATCTGACAGAGCAGTCTACAGGGAATCTTTAAAGCGTGCCAACTCATAACATTCTTAGAAAACATGTTCCCAATTACCTCTTTCTTCCTCAACACGCCTCTGACATTTGCTGTCTACCAGAGGAAAAATTATTTGTGGAGTCCACTTGGGGTATAAAAATACCTATATAAACACTTCCAAACAAAGATCCGAAATCTTCTAGACTTTGTTGCATATTTAGCAGACATACATATATCCCCCGTTGTTTCTTTGTAAATTGCTTATCCAGTCTCTCTTCCCAATCTGTTCTAATCTCCTCTGATTGATTTTTATAGTTGTCATGCAATATTTTATGTGCTCTATTAATTCTTTTTTAATGGCAGCGTCTGTTCTATATTCTATTAAAAACCTCTACCAGTGTTGGTATTTTGTTTAGGACCCTGTATTTCTTTCTCTTTGCCTATACTCTGATATCACTCCTTGATAGGGAAGGCAATCTTTAACCTGCAGTCCAAATAAGTTCTTGGCATCTTCCCATTCTATTACTTTTCCCTCTCTAGTTATTTGTTCCTAATACCTTGGATCCCTTATCAGTTTTCTCCAACAAATTCCAGCCCCATCGTGCCTATTGTCTGTATCCCTAATTGCAGTCATCACCATCAACAGCAGCTCCTTTCTCCACTCCCGTGTTAGCTTAGTTCTTAGAATACTTTCTGCTGCTTTGTGAATATATTATGTATGATTATTGTTATTCTCCTTAAGGGTCTGCATCCAAAAATCCCAGTCTCTCCTTGTTTCTTGAACCCCCCCCCCTGTTTTATCATCATCTCTTTCCACTCTGAATTATAGTTTTCTGCTTGTGCTATGTATAGGAGCCTTAACTGTGTTGCTCTAAAATACTCATTTAAAATCGGGTAATCCCAATCTGCCCAGTTCTATTGGAAGATTAAGCTTATCCCACTTGACTCTTGCCATCTCTCCCCTCAGATAAAATCCATCAGTTCTTCATTAATTGCTAACAACTTCTCCCCTGGTTAATAAAATATGCCTGACCTGTATAGATGACTAAAGGGACTAAAAACATTTCAACTGCTTGTATCTCACTATCGATATCCATATAACAGAGCTTCCATTTTTCTCTATTTTTGTATTATCTTTTGTTTAGTCTCTACCCAAATATCCTTAGTTGTCACACCAAAATCATTTTTAATCCATACTCCTAAACACTTCAATTTATCATGACCCCATAAATATGGATATTGCTGAACAAATTTGTGTGTGAGTACATAATTTACCGCTATTGCTTTTGTTTCAGCTTCATTAACTTTGTATCCCAAAAAGATTTGAAACTGTCTCAATATGTTCCACAACGCTGTAATGTCCCTTTCTGGTTTTGTCAGTTATAAAATAATATCATCAGCAAATAGAGACAGCTTTTCTTGACTACCATACTAATTATATCATTGAATTTCTGAGTCCCTTATTTTCTTTGCCAATGGTTCTAAATATAATGCAAATAACAAAGGGGAGAGAGGATACCCCCTGCTTCATTCTTCTGCTCAAGCAGAAATTTTCACCTCCAATCCATCATATATCCTCCTAATCAACCTTATAATTTTATCAGGGAATGCAAATGCTTCCATTGCCCTGCTCATCAAGTCCCAGCTTATTCTGTCAAATGTTTCTCTGCATCAAGACCCACCAACAGTGGTATTTTCTTACATTCTACTTCCCCCTGGATCAGCAGTGTTCTGTTAATGTTGTCAAATGTTTGCCTACCCTCCACAAAACCAGACTGATCCATATTTATCAATTTTGGAATCACTTTTGCCATTATAGACAAACAATTTATAATCATGGTTTAGTACTGAAATGGGTCAATAAGAAGCTGGATCTGATAGATCTTTACCCTCTTTAGGTATTACAGCTACCCTGCTTTCTTTCAAGATGTTGGTATTTCTCCTCCTCTTAAATTATTGTTAAACAAAACCTTACAGAGCTGTATTAGTTTTTTTCCTCCTAGCTTCCAAACTTCCACAGGCATGCCATCTACTCCTGGGGACTTTCATGTAGATTGGCTATATATCACCATTTTTATCTCATTTCCTCCTATCCTGTTATTGAGTCTCATCTACCTCTAACCTTAATTCTTCTATAAACATTTCCATTTGTACCTTTTCTTGATTTCCATATTTCTCTACTTTATAGAGACTTTCACAGAACTTAAAAAATATTCTAATACTTCTATAGGATCCCTTGTTACCGTCCTTATTATAGGCTCCCTAAGGTTAATGATGGACCTTTCTACTTTCTGTTGCCTAAGTCACTGTGCTAAAAAGCTTTCGTGCTCTAGAGTTATCAAAAAATAACTACTTAACAGCAATCTTTCTAAACTCATGCATATTACCGAGGTAATCCCTTATTTTCTGTTAAGCATTCTGTAGTTGCTCCTCTTCTTGTTCTGTGAGAGTCCCCCTCTTTTGTAATACTTTAACATTTGTCAGTCCCTCTAAATAATTCTTATTTCTTAACCATATCTCCCTTTCTTTTATTGTCACCTTATTTTAAACTCCATTTTAATTTTATCCCACTCCCTAGCTATATTTTCAGAAGACATTACTATCTAACCTAATAGCTCCTGAATAATTTCTATTATTCATTCCATAAATTCCTCTCTTTTCAACAGATAGACTGGAAACACCAGTGTCTCATTTTTATTTCATTACCCTGTTTTTTTTTATTTTAGATATTATCGGCGCATGATCTGAAATAATTATTGGGTGCACATCAAGACCTTCAATTAAATGCACATGTTCCTGTAAAATGTAAATTCTGTCAAGCCTACTGCAGTTTTTGTATCTTGGGGAATAATATGTAAATTCACT
Source organism: Protopterus annectens (assembly GCF_019279795.1). Lineage (NCBI taxonomy): Eukaryota > Metazoa > Chordata > Ceratodontiformes > Protopteridae > Protopterus > Protopterus annectens. The sequence continues at coordinate 1,131,195,436 of NC_056735.1, read as the reverse complement.
CTGAATTCCTAGTACTGAATTCACATCTTCTATGCCAAATATTTTCATACATTTCTTTAAAAATCTACCCTCCTTTGTTACATTTTCCCCTCTGGAACCCCAGATGCATCTTCACTGTTGCGCATCAAATTCCAGTCTCCACCAATAAGTAATATTCCTTGCTGAAAGGTGATTATTTCTTCCAGAATTTTCTTAAGCTCCACTATAACTGTCTTTGGTGGAATACAAATACATGCCAGTAGCCCCTGAGTACTATATTGTCTTTTTCATCCTCATCTATCACTACTGGAGCTCCTCTTGCAATTAGTATAAATACTCCTCTCTTCCTTTGCCCCAGGTATTCTGCTGAATAAACATTGTAAAAATCCTTCTTTATCAAATTCACATGTTCAGTTCTTTCCAAGTGTGTCTCCTGTAGCATAGCTATTTGCACTCTACATTTTTTAATATTGTTCACTACTTTTTCTTTTTTGTATTTATCTGTGAGACCATTATCATTTAAAGACATTACAGATGGTATAATATTCTTGAAAAATTATTATTCCCACCTTTTATGTATAACAGCTTTTTTGTTAAATGTCTAGGTTCCTGCTTTTGTGTTATATGCATGTACTGTTTGGCAGGTTAATCTTTTATACAATTATTTTTTTATCATCTCCATTTGAACCTATGTCACATCTTACATAACTTTTTGTTTTATTGAAAGCCCTCAAACAAAAATGCAAACACACCCCCAATACCCCCTAAAACATATTAACCTAATAACACACAAATCTATGTACACATCTTCACATACTGAAGTTTTACTCTCCTAACAGGAACAAATGGCCCCCTCCTTCTTATGGTCAGAACATCAGTAGTATGCTAGGTAGAAAAAGAACTGCAGACTGATTGCTTTAGTGAAAAGGTGAAAAAATGAAAAGTCGCTCCCACCTAGTATGCTTATACTTATGGGTCTGGAGAAAAAGAATGGCAAAGGCCTCATAGACAGGTACTGGCCTGTCCAACCAAAAGACTGGAACAGGACAGGGAGAAAGAACATGCAAAAACCTAACTCCAGGGTTTCTCTAAATGCCTTAAAGGAGGAAATGAAACTGCAGCAGTGAACCCTGTGTTTGAACATCAGCTGGTGTGGAGAGTTTTACTGAAAGCTGTGCTATGGCTCATTCACAGTGATCTCTACTGCAGAGTTATTTACCTCAGATAGGAGGAGTCCTAAAGCATTACTGCTTCAGTAGCCTGACTATAGTGGCAAATCCTGCTCTGGCTATGAAGGAGGTCACTAGTTTATATCATCCTGAAAACATCTGTCTGGAAGTCCAAGTGACTGTTTTGTAGATACTCTAGGCTGATATCCCTAAAATAAGCTGCTGCTCTAATACAGACAGCATAAATACCCTTGCAAGGGCTTCCCATTTTAATCATGCAAAAGACAATACAATTAATTAACAACTTAGACAATGTGTGTTTTGTCATTGGTCTTTCTTGCTTCCCTGGTTTTAATCAGGCAGTACTTAAGCAGCCTATGTACACTAAAGAAGTTTAAAATCCTCCATCTTTTGTTATGTAGTTAATGGAAAGGTGAGTGGCTTGGTTCACGGCAATTTCAGGAATCACTTTTGGAATAAAGAAAGATTAGTCCTTATAGATACCCTGTACTGTTGAAATACTGTGTAAAACTCTGGTTCCACTTGTACCTGCAGCACATGTATCCTGGGGGGGGGGAGGTCTGAGGTAGAGCACCTTTTCAGAAATAATTTTGCTGCAGGATAGTTAATAAGAGGGGTCCATGGGAAAATGTGCAGCAATAGCAAATATGCATATTTTCATGGGGACAAATGCTAGGTAGTTATTACATTACATGCAGCTGGAAATTTGCTACACTGGAGCCACTTCTGATACAATGCAAGCAGATACACAGCAGCAAGAGAACTTTTTCCTTTTACTCAAATAAGATTGTTTAGTGTTATGTCACTGGGCATTACTGTAGTATTGCTAGTATATCAGGTGGAAAACCAACCCTGTGAAAAGTCAATATCCTGCTCTCCAGACAGCTAGCCTGAGGTCTTGTGGGTTACACTCTCCTGCTATGTCAGCAGATTCCAGATGGTTGGCAGGATGAGAGGCTCCTCTTCTTAAACCAAAGAAGCAAGGAGAACCAAGCTTATCTTACCAAAAGTCAGCCATCAGAATAAGATTTGCCTTGCCTTCACTAGGAATACTGACAGAAGAGGAAAGGGAGGCGGGAGGGGGCATACATTAGATTTTCCCTAAAAGCCAGAATAAAAAAGCGAGTGTACTGCATATGAGAGAGAACCTATTTTACTTGCATCTCTTTAATTGCTTTGTTCTGGCTATAAACTGATTGGTCTCAGTTATAAATTGACCTGAGGGTGGGAAGTCCACTCTGCTCAGCTTCACTCCCCTATCCTGAGTTCTCATCCACCCCCTTTTACTCTATTATTATACTTCCTACATGCACATTTCACTTGTGACTCTTATCCCAAAACCCTTCCCAATGAACATACTACTTCTATACATACACTTCCATTTCTTGTTTCCTACTTCCTTATCTCCATGCAATTTTTAGCCCAATTCCCAACTATCTTTCTCCCTCTCGTACAGCTTTGCACTACATCCATTTATAATCACAACCCTCCCTAATGGTTCCTATATATTCCACACTGCATCCTTTTCTTTTCCCAAATAAACCCTCATTTCTTCTTATTCTGACTACATTATTATACTCTAACCTTTAAAGTTCTCTATTCCTTACATTCCAGAGAAGAATTAATAATAGGATATCCTACCCCTTTTTTTTTCTATAGAAAATATTTCCATCTCCTTACCTATTCTCTTCCAGCTTTCAGAATCCACTATGACTGAATCTCCTACAATCATGCAATTTCTTGTTTCCTTCTTCATTGTTACTACTCACTACCTGCCATTTATAAAGTATAGAGTCCTGTACTTAATTATGCTACTCTACACCTTATCCTCCATTCATCTCCTCCTGTTGTGCCATCTGTCATCCTACCATGATTCAACAATATACAGCAACATCTCTCCAACTATGTCCCAACCACCTATCCATACTTCCTGTTTACGCTCTCCACACATTGCACCAAACCTATTTAATATTGCCCTCACCTTTATTCCAAATATAGGCTGATTAACTGCATTTCAACTCAAACCAAAACAAAATTAAGTGCAAGAATCCTCCCCAAAAAACAAGCATGCATAAATCCACAATATAGTAAAATCCTTCAAGGAGGAGATATACACCCTAATCCTGGCCCCACCTATCACAATGAACACAAAAGATGATTCTCTCCCACACACTTCTGTAACCAAACAGCCAGTCCCCAACCCTGGTGATCTAATTTTTGCTGCAATAAATGTTAGAAGTATAAGAAATAAAACTGCAGAACTTCACGCCTGGATTACCCAACATGTTCTTGCTGTAACTAAAACTTGGCTTAAATCCAGCATAAAGGATTCTGAAATTACACCACCTGGCTATAACATCATCCGTAATGACCGTATAAAGACGAAGGGTGGTGGCATTGCTTTAATATTTCCCAGTACGTATCACATTTTCCTTTCCAGCAAACCAACACCAAAATAGAGTTCAGCAGAGCTTCTTATTGCTTTCCTTAAAATAAACAGTTAAAAACAAAAGTTACTGTCCTTTATATCCCTTCTGGCGACAATACAGTTATACTGGAAGATATTCTACATTGGATATCCATAGCATCTCCATTTCCACAAGAAAAACATTTTACTACGTGATGTGAATGTCAATTGGTTGGATATAAACTCTCAACTACCCTACATCTAGCAAGAACTTGCATGGTTTCACGCAACCAAGTAATAGCCCCATACATTATAGTTAAAACATCAAATTCTCTATTAGACTGGACCCTAGTAAATACTTCATTACAGGTACAATGTCAGACTCTCTCATTGATCATTTCCCAGTCTATATGACTACATCTCACCCATCCAGTTAAACAGCATATTTATTAAACAACACGTAACCTTTCCAAGTTTACCCAAGAAATTTTCATGACTTCAATTTTATCTATTAACTGGAACTTCCTAAAAATCCTCCCCTTAGACAATGCTGTAATGGAATACCATACTTTTCTTAATATCCTAAACAGCCTTGCACATCCTAGAAGGAAGATAATTAATTCAAATAATGCAATTTGGCTATCAAAAAAAGAGTAGAATACTAATTCAGGACAGAGAAAAAGCATGGAAAAAATGGCAAAAATATAAACACCTCAATATCTTGTAAACTTCAGAATGCTTCACAAACAAAAGCAAATAAATGAAGACAAAAAACTATGCTACGATAACTTTCAGAATAATACTAAACATGACCCCCCCAAAAGTTTGGACAATCTTACATCCCAGCCAAAACTTCAACCCAAACCCCTCTAACTCACTACTCCAAACTGCAATACAGTTCAACTCTTATTTTACAGACAGTATAACATCTCTAACCAGGGATTCCCCAACATCTAATCCTAACGCTACCCAACAGCCACGTATCACCACATTCACTTTCACCTTAGAACCTGTGCCCACACATCCTATTTAAAACTACTCAAAACAAATTTAAACTGTGTTCTTCAGCTGATGACCTTCCAAGAGTACCTAAGAATAGCAGTTTAAGAACAGCAGCCAGTATTATTGCCTCTCATGTCTCAATCTGTATAAATAGGTCAATCTAAGAATCCCACATTCCCTCTCTCTGGAAAAAGCCACACATTAGCTCTCTGCACAGAGGAGGAAATTCAACAGACATTAATAACTTTGAATTTAGCAATCTTACCTCCCCTTGCCAAAATACTTAAAAAAAAAAAAAAAAAAAAAAAAAAAGTGTTCAAATACAACTGCCAGACTATTTCCTGCAAGAACTCTTATCTCCTACACAGCATGGTTTCCGTCCTTCCCACAGTACTAGCAACTGCCTTTATAACCTATATAGATACTGTTAATAAAGCTAGAGATACTGACAGACTAGTCTCTTCCTTATTTCTAGTCTTATCTAAAGCCTTTGACACAGTTTGTCACAGCAAACCTCTACATCATATGTCCTTCACTATGTCTCTCTCTCAGCCCATCCCTCTGTGGTTCAAAAGCTACGTGCCCAATAGGTATCAATCAGTAAAATGTAAATCCATGCCCTCTCCTTACCTCTCACTCATCGCTGGTGTAACACAAGGCTCTATGCCTGGTCCCCTCTTCTTTAACATTTTCACCAACACCCTCTATACTTCCACACAAAAGACCACCCTAATACAATATGCAGATAGTTCCACTCTCATTTGCACATCTGACAACATGATACACCTCCAAAAAATTACTCAGTAAGCTTTAACAGCCACTGAAACATAGATTTGTAACTCACAACTCATGCTCAACCCAAAAAAGACCAAACTATTTTTTTTTTCCAGTGACCAAAAACTCCTGGCTGTCTACAAGTCTATTAAATCTGCTGGGCATTGTCTGTACTTGTACAAGGTTGCTAAGGCCTAGAACTCCCTAAACCCTCCCTTCCATCTTTCAAAACCACTCAAAGATTTTCTGGCTAAAATCTGGCTCTGTTTCTGCTCAAATCCAGGAAAAACTATATATGTAAATGTGATCAAGCATCTTTTCATTTCTTATGCTTCCTTGCTCATCCTTCTTCACTTACTTCCTTACTGCTAATGCTCTTCCCTGACCTTCTCTCTAAATATACCATAAGCATGTTTTCCCCTCACCTCATATTGCAATTCCTATTTGTATTAGAGTAACTTACCTTTCTCTACAGACTGTCTGAAGTTTCTCTAAATATTAAATGATTGTTATATACCTTGTATTGATTTTTAACCAATGATTTTATATTGTGTCTAATTTATTATAATTATTTAAACTGCAAATGTTTTTGTTTTATTTTTGAAGATTGTAAAATTGTTATTAAACTGTTTTGTAATAATTCATAGCTTTTCTCCCTGGTCCTCTGCTGAAAATGGGCTTCTACCACATTGGACTTTCCCGGTAATCAAATGTCAATAAATAACCTGCTGCCTGGGCTTTCTTACAAGAGTACCCAGAACAGTGTTTATTAACCTGGTGATTCGGGGGAGCTGTGAAGAATTCCACTACTGAGGATCCCCAAAGAAGTATGAAGTTATGGAATATGTGCAGGTCAGTCTCAATTCACAAGGGTTGGGGGAGGACCTGCTTAAGTGGTACACTAACACATTCTCCTTGGAAATAATACAAAAGGCTTGTAGGAGGGGGTCTTCTGGATTACTAGCTTCCATAAAATCAGTTACAGTCTGCAGAAGTGGTAAGAATGAATGCACCCTTGCCTGTTTACGCACCACATGACTGTGGTATTGTCTACAATTACCATGCAAACACTGGTACCATGTACTGTTGAAGGCTTGAACAGCACAGCTTAAGGTCAACATGTTTTTGATGATATGCTTGACTCATCAATCAGTGCCTCTGGACTTTCAAGGACCCTGTATATGTTTCTCTTGGCCAGGATTTGGGTTCTCTAAGTTGGAATAAAGGGCATGTCTTGTTTGTGAAAGACCTGTTCATCAACTGACAGAATTCCTTCTCAATGGCTGGGATGAATGGCAAAACCTACTCCCTTTGATGCTGTTCCTACAATTTCCACTGCTGTCAATGGAGTTTTACTAATTCAGTTTCATCAGGGAAACCGTAAGGACTGATGCTGAAATGCAACCAAATACCTTCAATAATTACCTACCTGTAAGACTGGATTTTGTTACTGCTGTCAGAAAGGAGTTAAAACAACAAAGTTTGTCCACAGTGGGAATGTTTTAGACTGTGTGGTGTTTAGTACTGCTCCTTGGAAGGTCTTCTGTCTGTTGTGAAGATGACAGGTCTTACTTCTGACAACTGATGGAAATGCCCAGGCTGGTCAGACAGAACATCCTGTAATCTAAGGCTTTCATTTCTTTCTGTAAAGTGGCATGGATGATACAGTCAAACAGGTTGAGGTAAAAATGGTTTGAACATGAAATAGGGAAAGACTGGAGTTAAACAACTGGTAAATTCACTAGGGGTAAAGGAGAGGCTGAAGGCCATACAGGAATAATGGAAGTGCTGCGACACTACTATAAATCTGTCAAATTTCCTGTGGGGCCCCATAAATGGGGCCAGAAAGGTAGGCATCCTTCATGGTTAGTATGATTATGAGAATGTCTAGCAACAAAAGTGGGAGCAGGGCACGAGGAGTCAACATTTTGAAATTTCTTATGCCTTAACTTGTTCAGCGTCTACAGCTCCAGGATAGGTCTCAGAGTCCCATCCTCTTCTTGGGACCAGGAACAGGTTAAAACAAAATCCTATCCCTTCTGGAGGTACAATTTTGATGGCAGCTGGTGCCAGTAGCTGCCTTATTACTGTGCTCATCAGTGACTCTTGCTCTGGGGGAATCTTAATACATTCAATAAAAAAGCAGAAGTCCTCATATTCCAGATCATCTCCCAACACAATGAGTTCCCTCACTGAGGTGTCTTCCTCCTAACAAGTGGGGAGAAGGAGTGAAGAGGAATGAGAAGGGGGGTTCATAGGACAGTCACGTTGTGGAACAGTGTTTTTTGAGTGAGGGGACCAAATGGTCCTATTTCTCCCCTGCTGCCTGCTTTATAGGTTCAATAGTTCATAGGTTGATACTAGGCTATCTGCCCTAGGGCATTTATAAGCCTAGCCAGAGTGTGTTTTTTAGATTAGTTGACTGTGCCTCTGTATAGTAGGTCACAGAAGATAGCACTTTTAAGGTTAGTTTACTGTGCCTCTGTCTAGTAGGGACACAGAAGAGATCCCAGGGGTAAACCTACAATCTCCCATCCACTCGTCAAGATTTCTCTTGAAGAGGGTCATTAAGGGGCTCTGTCTAACATGGATTGGGATTTTGTTCCAGAGTGAGGGGAGCCTCAGGGATATGAATCTGTCCCTCCAGCATGTCCTATTTATTTCTGTGCTGAGGTTTAAGTCCCTGGCGCGTGTAGCTCTAAGGAATTTGGATTTCCTGAGGTGGAGCATGTCCATTAGTTCTGGGTTGGACATGGCTTTATACATCAGGCACAGATCGCCTCTGAGTAGGCAGTAAGCAACTGAGTAGAGCTGGAGTTTCTTTAGCCTAACTGAGTAGGGCATCTGTTTGAGTCCCTTGATCCTCTTGGTGAGGTACTTTTGGGGTCTTTCCAGTTGTTGCAGGTGTCGGGTAAGGCATTGTATTCAATTATGGGCGTGATGAGTAGAGGGGCACAATGACCTCTCTTGATCTAGATGTGAACCCTTTCGTGATAAGGTGGGCTATATAGAAGGTCTTTCTAACCACTTTGGCAACGTGATTGTCAAAGGAGAGATTGCTATCTACTTGGGTCCCCAAATCCCTAATTACTTCTTCCATACTTAATGGATTACCACCTATGTGGTAATTTGTGGGCACTTTGTTTTTCCCAAAGGGGATGACTATGCACTTTTTGGCATTTAGCTTTAGGCCATGGCTCTGGCACCAGCTATCTGTCTCTGTGAGACCCTTTTGGAGGATGCTTGTGTCAGTCGGTGAGTCGATTATGGCACCCAGTTTGCAGTCATCTGTGAACTTGGTCAGCCATAGTCCTCCCATGTTAGCCTGTACCTCAGAGAAATATATACCGAACAAGAGAGGTCCCAGGACTGAACCTTGTGGGATGCCACTTGTAACTGGTTTAGAGTCTGACATGGCTCCTGCAATTCTGACCATGTGGGTTCTATCCCTGAGCCACTTTGCAACCCATCTTGTGACATAGAGGCTGATATTTAAGCTGGTGAGCTTATTTATGATGCCCGAGTGGGGTATTGTGTCGAAGGCTTTTGCAAGGTCCAAGTAGGCTGTGTGGATTACCTTCCCTTCATCTATGGCCTTGGTGACTGTTTCAAAGAAGTCAACCAGGTTCAAGAGGCAAGATCTGTCCTTAACAAAGCCGAATTGGGTAGGTTCCAGTTTTTGGAGGTTCCCAATGTCTTTGTTTATGAGTTCCATGATGATACGCTCCATAGCTTTGCAGACCAGGCTAGTCAGGCTTATAGGGCGATAGTTTCCGGGGTCCGTTGTGGCACCACCTTTGTGGAGTGGGACCACTGTTGCTGTATGCCATTCCTTGGGTACATATCCTGTAGTAAGGCTGAGAATGAACAGTGACTTTATGTGAAGGTTCAGTTCTTCTTGGAGCTCGTGTAAGATGCAGCCTGGGACACCGTCCGGTCCCATTGATGCTGTGTTTTTTGCTTTGGAGAGGGAAGCTCTCACCTGTGCATCTGTGATGTCAGGGAGGCTACACTCTGTTGGGACAGACATTTGCTCTTTTGGGGGGGAAGGGGGGAAGAAGTTTGCACTGAACCTGTCTGCCAGGATACTGGCAATGTCTGTGAGTTCAATGTATTTTTTGTCATTTTGCACTAACTCAGAGCATATCTGGGAGTTGCCACCCAGGTTCCTGACATAACTAAAGAAGGCCTTGTGATTATCTTTAGCGTCTTGTACAATTTTTCTTTCGAAGCTGGCCTTAGATGACTTTATGAGGGATCGTAGTTTCTTGCTAGTACTGACCAGAGATGCCTTCCCTTTTTGGGATTTTGCTCTATCATGTTGTAGTTTCCTCCTTCTGTTGTATAGCTTATTTATGGCTGGGGTCCACCAGAGAGGTCTCCTGCCTTTGGATGAGTGAGTCTTGGTTTTATTTGGGATAGCACGATCCATGCATTCCTGTAGGTGTCCATAGAATGCATTTGTAAAGGATTCTGCAGTTTGGGCCATATTTTCCACTGGCCCGGGGGCTTTGAAGGATTCCACCACAGTTTTGAGAAGTGTGAAGTTTGCTTTTGAGAAGTTCTTCACCGTGGTTTCCTTGGCTTGGGGTGGGAACAGGATATGGATGTCCAGTGAGATTAATTTATGGTCAGATCTTACCAATGAGGGGTATACCTCTGGTATGGAACATAGAGTCCCCATGTTGGTGATGATCAGGTCCAATATGTTTTCCCCTCTTGTGGGAGTGGTGACCAGTTGTTCCATAGCATTTGAGTTTATAAATTCTAGGAACCATTGGGCGAGGGTGTTTGGGCTTGAGTAGTGCTCCCAGTCTATGTTTGGGTAGTTGAAGTCACCCAATATAATGGTGTTTGGAGAGACCCTCATATTCTCCAGTGTTCTCAGGAAAGCCAAGTGGGGTTCCTGAGTTTGGGAGGGTGGTCTGTAGCAGGCTACAAACTGAAAGGCAGTTTTGACACTGTTAGTTGCACATGGATGGTCTCCAATGCTTCGTGCAGTGCCACTAACCTGGAGGTGTGGGTATCTTTGATGAATATGGATACTCCCTCTCCTTTTGTGGTTCGGTCCGAGTTTTGGGGCCGAAAAGCATGGTATGAGGTATAACCTGGTAGTGCTGGGGTGCTCTCGGGAGCCTTGAACCAGGTTTCTGTTACTGCACAGATATCGATATTCTCCATACTGAGAAGAGCCTCGAGTGTGTGCATCTTGAGGTTTAGACTTCTGGCATTGAGCAGCATTACCCTTGGTTTCTTTTTCCTTGTGTTGTCTATGGAGGTGGGTTTGTCTTTTGAGCCTTGTCTAAAAAAGGCACTATGAGGGTGGCAAGAGCCTTAGCCAGTATTCAAAAGCCCAGGGGTGACAGGTGCAAGCTGTCCCTAGTGAAGCAACGTGGCTTGTCGAGCATGTCATCCCAGGCTGACAAACACTGGATCCCCTTTGAATGACACCAATACTTTAGCCAATTGTTAAAATTGATCATTTTGTCTTTATACTGTGGAATCATTCTTGGTGAGGGTAAGATGCTACTCAAGGTCAGGGTCATACCGGCCTGGGCTACATTATCAGAGAGCTCCTCTATGTCTCTTTTCATGTAGCCCAGGGAGGTACGTCTCAGGTCATTCACACCGGCATGGACAATGACGGAGTCATATTTGTACTTGCTTTGGAGTGACCTGAGTGCTTGTATTATGTGGCGGATCCTGGCACCCGACAGGCAGCTTACAGTAACCTTCTCCTTGTTCAGCCTGGTGAGTGGGACGTCAGTTTGTCTGACAATAGAGTCACCTATTACAAGTGTATTAGGTGTGTTGTTTAGCCTTAAGGGCTGTGACTGTGTGGCACACTGACTTTGTGAACTATGTGATATGTGGGTATTGTTGTGGTGTAGCGGTTGCTTGAATATCTGCTTTGGAGGTCTCTGCTGCTTGGGCAGATTTTTATTTAGAGGCTCCGAGTATGTTTTTGTGTGTTTATGTGTTTGGTTTGCTGTTGCGATAGGTCTATGTGAGACTGGATTTGTGGTGTGTGTGGTTACCTTTCCTCCTGACTGACTGAGCCAGTACAAGGTTGAGAGAGCTCAGCCTCCAGTTTGGCTATATAGCTGCATCTCTCACATATATTTGAGCTTGTTGGGAGAAGGAGAGGGTGGTCTGTGTACATAAGGCAGTTGTAACATTGCCTCAAGATTCCCAGATTCACCAGCTGGACTGGACAGTAAACCCGAAACTGACTTTTGGACATGCCAGAATAGTATAAGGAACTACTTTTTGACTGATCAAAAAGGACCAATAGGGAGCCAAGTACTTAAAGGGAGTATAAGAGGGTGTAGTGCTTTAGTTTATTAGTGCTTACTTATAAGATTACCTATACTAGCTTTAGAATGAAAATAGAGTGCCTACTTTGAGATTTAGAACAGTTCTAAGGAAAAAGTGAAGAGCAGACTTTGTGGAGCCGGGAATAGTTTAAACCCGTTTAAGTGGCGCTGCCCGATGCTGCGACTTAAATTGATATAAAACAAGTGCAAAAACTGTAAAAAGCAGAAGGCAAATGCAATTTAAACTTTTTAAAGCACAGATCAGTTAGAAATTTGCTTTTTAGGCGGGAAAAGGCAGTCGGAGCAAAAAAACTGAGAAAAAAAATACTTAAATCTGGAAAAGTCTCTCTTGGGTCTCTCTGTTGCCTGTATCACTCTGCAGGACACCACAAGAAGCTGTGCGGAGTTGTATACTGGCATAAAACCGCACAAATGCGGGTTTTAAAGCAGGGAAACTGAAAGAAATAGGAATTTACCCAAAATGGCCAATAAGCTACTAGTTTCAGGGCTGAGACCACTCCTCCAGGGACAGATAGGCTGCTCAAAGCTCCCCACTCTCACTGGTGAACAGAGAAGCTTCCTCCTATCCAAGTAAGGATATGGGCAACACAGGAAACTATACCACAGTCCGGAATTCAGCAAAACCTGAAATCTGGACTAATCTAGTTCAGCAAAGGCGGGAAAAGAGAATTTTTTGTTTTTTTCAGGAAACAGCAGAAAAACACACAGAAAACACTGTAAATGCTATGAACAGGCTAGCGCACTTTAGTGTGTAGCCTACAACAGTTATACAATACAAAAACAACTTAAATTGATATAAAACAAGTGCAAAAACTGTAAAAAGCAGAAGGCAAATGTAATTTAAACTTTTTAAAGCACAGATCAGTTAGAAATTCGCTTTTTAGGCGGGAAAAGGCAGTCGGAGCAAAAAAAAAAACAGAGAAAAAATACTTTAATCTGGAAAAGTCTCTCTTGGGTCTCTCTGTTGCCTGTATCACTCTGCAGGACACCACGAGGAGCTGTGCAGAGTTGTATACTGGCGCAAAACCGAGCAAATGTGGGTTTTAAAGCAGGGAAACTGAAAGAGATAGGAACTGACCCAAAACGGCCAATAAGCTACTAGTTTCTGGGTTTCTACCTCCTCTTCAGGAGCCCTTTGCACATACTTTTTTGTATAAGATGACTGTGCCTGCTTTCTGTAAAACAGCCATTGCTTTCTTGGGAAATTCCTGCTACAGTTAGGAACAGGGGAACAAAATAAACTGAAGTTATTGCCTATTTTGCCAGACTCTTAAATGTCTCTTGGGGAAACAGGACTAAATAAAAGGTATTTCCTTAAAGCAGTATTAAGGACCTGCCTCATGACATGATCTGCCACAGACTGAATTCCTAACAGGCTTACCTCCTGAGCAGTGTAGAAGAGAGTGAGTGACCCTGGTGGAAGAATCTATGGCTTTAGACACACATTTAATGGCATGTTTGTCAACATTTAAAGTTTTCTGAATGTACCTTAACAGCTTTTGTCTTAGGGTAACACATCAGCAGTCGTCTCTACCATCTCCCTTCCATCCGCCTATGGATATCTCCTTGTACTACAATATGCGTATCTAGCAATTAATGCCCCAAATGTCATGACTGGCTGAGGTATACACTTCACTTTTACTGAATCTGTCTAGAAATCTGAATTCCTTATAACTCACTAGGGCATTATTAGATGGACAAGTTTTGGTCCTCTGACATTATCTATAGAAATGACTGCAGGACCAGAAAAGAGATTTAATACAAATATTTACCTTCCTCCTCCATTCAATAAAATCCACCCTTTTTTTGGGAAATGGAAATTGGGAATCATTTCTTAATGAAGCATTATCAGAGGCATTTTCACATTACTGAAGAACAGGGTATTAGCCAACAGCTTTGATTTGTCAATACTCTGCAGCTTAAGGCACCTTTTAAGAGAATAACAGAGCTCTACTAACCTTCCCATTTAAAATTTTACCATATTAAATACAGAGAGGGAGAGGTCTCTAAGGCTTAAGATACCTTTTGCCCATATCTAATTTATCTGGTTACTGCATGGCATGAAATTTTATGTTTCTACAATTCAATGGAAGTGGGCATCTCCAAAGAAAACTTCATAGACTATCTCAGAATAGGGTTACCACCCATCCCTCTTTGGGCAATTGTGTCCTGCAAAAAAAAAACTGAAAAATTGCAAATGTCCTGAGATTTTAGACTAACAAATATTTCCAAAGTTGTTTTAATAGTTGCATAAAAATGTTATTTTATTTCTGAAACACCTAAATGTTATATGAAATAGCATAAGCAACTCATGCTACAAGAATAAGCTTTTATTTTTGGCAAAAAAAGTGAAGATCTGTCTTTTGCACTGGTTATGGGTATGTTTTGCCCTGCAAAATCTCACACTTCTACAAAAAATGTCTCACTTTGGGCATTTGAAAAGGTGGCAAACCTATCTCAGAAAAGAAACAGAAAGCCACTGCTTCTCCAACAGAAGACCTTCTAACACTATGACTATATTGTATCAAAGCCTTTGCCACATGGATCAATTTCTACTGAACAGCTTACCATCAAAGCCACTCTACAGCAACTTTTCATATCTCACCCACTTATTCCACTAACCTCATTCTTACTCCCATCTTTACAGGCCATCACTCAACCCATGGTCGCTGAATTGGAACTCATTAAGAAATTAGACATCTCTCAGCTATTTTCTTCTGCTCGCTCTTCTTTCGTAACACATATACATTATTAACTTACCACTTACATTCTTTGTATGCCTTCACTGCTCCTGTGTATATAAGTTAGGCTATCCTCTTTAAACTGACAACTCACAACCTTCTCTTTGTTCCTGCACCACACTCACTACAACTCATTTTACATTGCATGCTCTCTGCACATAGCTTTGTGTGTGTATATTTGTCATAATGTTATTATATCGATGCACTGTAAATATTACACTTATACTGTACTGTATTTGTAAATGTGTGTTTAATCTTCAACTATTGTAGAATGTATTGAAAAAGGCACCTCTTTTAAAATATTGTGCATTTACACCAGAGCTGTGCCTGCAATCGCTCTTCAATGGCTCTGTCCTTTACCCTGCTTAACAAATCTAAACAATTAAATAAAAGTATAAGGAACAGGCATCCTTTGAGAGAAAAGGAGTTTCTGATGATGTGTGAAAGCTCTAACATTGTTAAGCATAGGAAGCAAGGTTTTCCTTCTAAAATATGAGCACTCCTTGCAATTGGAAGATGAAAATGCTTTTTTGGGATATGACAACCACAAAAATACTTGAAAACATTTTCCAGGGATGTCATAAGCCTCTAGAAAATCTCGAAAAAAAAAAAAGATAAAAAAAAAAATCAAAGTACAGGATTCTACAAACTACAATAATATAAACACTAAAGCACTAACAGAATAAGAAAACATATTTCCCAAAATGGTGCTTAAATGACTGAAAGCTGCCTGAATGCAAAAAGACTGATGCTAAATACAGTGATGGTTCAAACAGAAAGTGCTAAAGATAGCATGTGTTTGCCAGTTCCAATTGTACAGAGGGATAAAGCCATGGCTGTGCCCAGACGACATCAGAGTAGATGCTTGGGTGAAAAGATGGTCATGCTCATCCTGGGGGCAAGGTGGAACAGACCACTGAATGTTACAATGCCTCGGAGGAGAGACAGCAATGCAGACTGTTGCCTAAGGGTGGGCATTAGACTCACCACACCACCACCTGTGGTCTTCATAAACAGGTGTGTGAAAGCATGTACCTGCTTGGGGGAGGCATTGTGGGCGATTCTGATGATGTGGACAGCATGTCCCTCATTCAAGGGAGGATCACAGCCAACAGAAACACTGTTATAGGTAAGATGCTAGTTACAGCACAAGCAGCACAAATGGCTGCTGAAAAGATGGCCTCTTTGGTCAGTTCTTGTCACTTGGTTCTGTGAGGCACCAACCATGAGGGAAAGAATGGACTTAAGTCTAGTAAGGAGAAGGTTTCACGGTTAGCAGACAGGGAACAAAATGTACATATGGGAAAAATGACCTGATGGGAGGCTCTCCCTTTTCTACATGGTGCACTAATGATATTCTCAGTGTGTGCATGTGGGGGGTACCAGACCATGTAAAAGATGCTTAAAACTCTTGAATTCTGATAGGGTGGATGGACCTCCACCTGTGGCCAGTACCCATCCGTGAAAAATTATACTATTGCTGTGATCTCTCTGATGAATATCTTTAGTTCTCATTTCTACAATATAAATAATGCATAAATAAATAAATGTTTTACACTAACCAAGCTTCAAATCAGAAGAGTTGAGGAGTTGTTCTAATGATAACACTTGTGTACTGGTAGAAGAAACAGATTCTGTCTCTGTTGTTTCCATTCCTTCCCCTTCTTCTCTGGCTAGAGAGTTCATGTCAAATTGAGAAACATCAACAGTCCTTCGTTCTCGCAGTGTCTTCAATGGCTGACTGGAAGCAGCAGGACCTAAATAAACAATATATTTGAATATATCGTTACAAAGTCTGCAGTGCACATTAGAAAAGGAATATTATTAGTTCAGTTCACGTGAAACCTTTTCTCTGCAGATCTGTATATACCACTAAAAAAAAGTGTGTTAACCATTATTACAGTCTCTAGCAACATAAAGCTAAGGACTGTCAATGAATCTAAGCATTTAGAAGACTGAAAAATTATCATTCTTTAAAATTTCCTGTAATACTTTGGAGCTTTTCTCCCCAAGTCTCTACTAAAAATGGGCACCTACCCATTCATACATTCCTGGTAATCAAATGTCAATAAATAAATTTAAAACATTTATATTACTCATACATGAAGAACTTGCTTGATAATTAGTTTAGAATACAAATCAGAATTTTCTTTTTGTTTACAATATTTGCAACACAATCAGACCAGGTTTGCTCAGACACTCTTAAGTAAGAGACTTCCTTGTATTCCATAGCAGAATAAAAAGGGAAATGGACACAGCTACCAGCTCTAGGCCTATAAATGTGTGTTATTATAGCAATAACCCATGCCTGGGTGTGGGTAATGCGGGATTTACCCACGGTTGGCATGGTTGAGGGACCAAACAAAGACAACCGTGGGTAAATCCCACATTACCCACACCCAGAAGTGGGTTATTGCTATTATACTATGACATTATTTAAGAAAAGAAATAATTACTTTTCTTAAATAATGGCATTGTATAATGCCTCTTTGCTGACCTTCCGCAGCTGTCTGGTATCCGCGGCAGTTCTGATGTACTGCGCATGCCTACGCAGTACATCAGAGCTGTGGCCAAAAGCAACGGAGAAAGCAAGATCTCCGTTGCTTTTTACTGTTTCGCTATGTTAAATGGGTTTAACATAGCGAGACAGCTTTAAAATAAACAACGGATATGTCTGTTGCTTATTTTAAAGCTGTCTCGCTATGTTAAACCCATTTAACATAGCGAGACAGGTTTAAAAAAAAAGCAATGGAGAAAGCAAGATCTCTGTTGCTTTTTACACACTGTGTCGCTATGTTAAAGGAGTTTAACATAGCGGGACAGTTTTAAAAAAAGCAACGGAGATCTCTGTTGCTTTTTTTAAACCTGTCTCGCTATGTTAAACTCTTTTAACATAGCAAGACAGTGTTTTAAAAGAGACTTATACTAATGGAAAAAGTCTGGGTGACCGGACCCTTTTCCATTAGTATAAGTCGATTTACAACGTGCACGCTGGCCAATCAGCGTGCACGTTTTGGAATATTAATGGGGGGTCATGGTATAATATGGAACACCTTCAACATATGCTTGCCAAAACAAGTCAGATCTTTATTTATGTGACAAATACCACAAACATAAAAACTTTAAAATTAAAGACAGCAGATGAGTTTCCAGTACAGTTTATACAGCTGAGGTGACAGACAGACACCGTCCTACCTGAGAACCTAAACTTTATTCCCACCATATGAGAATCAGTTTCCCCTTACATCTGGAGTGCTTCTTGTCTGACTTCCTTTTGACATTATCTAAACAAAGTATCTAAAGCATGTATTTAGAGGTGAATGTATTAGATAGCTTTCCTATCCTGCAACCTACATTATTTGATAGCTGTAAGTACGTAATTACAGCTATTTTCTACTATTGAAATATTAAATGTACACAAACTACTCTTCTTCCACATACACAATGTTTACCAGTGATGAATGTATATCTGCTTTTGCTGTTTTAATAACTGACACATTTTTACACCTGTAAAGTTACTGAAGTATTTCTCAAACAGTCTCTCACTCTCTGCAAGAAGCGGTGGTTACTCCTGAAGAATATATCCGCACTGGTTGTTTTTCTGTAGTTGTTTGCATATTCGGTTCTGTGGATTCTCCAGGTATACCTTTCAGGCATCTTTGTTTAATGATAGCGATTTACAACTTTGCCAAATTGAGCATTAATCTTAAAAAGGTTGCTGCATTGGCTGTGAGGCTTCCTCCTCTGAAAACAACAGTGAGGTTAGTGGGTCATCTTGAGTTAACAAAATGAAATAAAACAAAGTTGTTAAAATGTTGTACAGCTTATATGGTGCACTATTTTCCAATGACCTGCATTTTGATTAAAAAAGATCAGGTGAAGGAGTGGGGGGTGGGGGCGTGTTTATACCTAAACTGGACTGCCATGATTAGACAGAAGGCAGCAGCAGAAAACAATTCTAGAGTATAACTTCAGGTAGATGGATTTCACTCTACATGGCCCCAGTTAAGCTACACCTTGTGAATTACTTGCTGTTCCAGGGTCCATATAAGGAAAGGAACATCAAGCTTCTACAACAACTGGAAGACATAAACAACTGGAAAGGCTGCAGAAATACCTCTCAAAGAGGATTACCGGCCTCAAACAGATGCCCTACGCAGACAGTCTCAAAAAACTCCAGCTTTACTCCGTCACATATCGCCTACTCAGAGGCGATCTCTGCCTAACATACACAGCTATGTCAAACCCAGAGCTGTTGGACATGCTCCACTTAAAGAAATCCCAATCCGTCTGAGCTAAACACTCTAGGGACCTAAACCTTATCACCACAATAAACAGAACATGCTGGAGGGATAGATTCTTGCCCCAGAGACTTCCCATACTCTGGAATAAACTACCTATGTCAAACAAAGCTCCTCATTAGTACTCTTCAAGGAGAATCTTGATGATTGGATGGGAAATAGGAAATTCACCCCGGGGATCACCTCTGTGGCTCTGCTCGACAGGGGCACAGGAAATAATTTTCTTGGGTGGCGAAAGCCAGAGTACCTTTTTGGCTAGGCTTATATAAGCCCTAGGGCCAATAGCCTAGTACCTACCTATGAACCTATGAAATATTCCAGAGGAAAGCTACCAGAAAGATGTGTGGGATGGAATGAAAGGGATATGACCATAGGCTAGGGAAGCTAGAGCTCACTTCATTTGAGACCAAAACTAACACTGGGATATGATATTTAAATTCAGGAAATGGGTTATCTGAAAGGGTGGTGAAGAGGGAATCCACGGACACATTCAAGTGAGTATGTGACAGGAAGAAAAAGGGTGAGGAGGAAGGTAAGGATGAGGGGCGCAAGAATGCTAAATGCACTTAACTTGGCAGACACGATGGGCTTATTCCACCAAACAAATAGAATGTATTAGAGTGTAGGCATCAAAAACAGCCTTTAAAGGAAAACTCCTTCTTCTAAAGTTTAATTCAACTCTTAGGTTGCTTTTCCTTCCTACAATATGGTCCCAGTATTGTGTAGGGACCAGATACCCGTTTGTTGTTGTTTGATTTTCGGCTTTTCCCGGTTAGAGGTCACCACAGCGGAAATCCGGTCCGCTATTGATTGGCAGTAGATTTTCATGAACGCCGAGGTGCCAGCTCAATGTCCAACCTTCAACTAAGGCATGCCCATTTACGCATGTCTTTCGGATGCCACCCAACTGCGGGGGAGGACATGCAGACTCTACCTGTTTGTAATTTATACAATTTTCATCACCTTGCCTTGGAATCAAAGGAAGGGAAAACCCACCCACTTTAAGCTTAATTTCTCACATAATTTGCAGAGGAGTTTTTCTGTGCCTGTATGCCATACTACAGAGACAGAGAAATCTGTAGTCAGGTACTGTTGACAACCGTATATGGGTAATTAGTCCTGCTGATGTCAGGAGCTCAGCAGCTGCTATGAAAAAGAGTTGTGAGACTGTTTTCCACTATATTTACTGCAGGCAGGAAGAGAAATTACACTGATTCACAGTGTCTTCCAATGTAGCTATGCCTTTCATTGCAAAAGAGGGCAACTTGATCAGTCAATGGTTCAAATGCAGTTGCCACCACTTCTGACAAATTTATATAAACAGCATCACAGTATTGGAATGGCTTTAAACTTAAAATGTTTGTTTATACTATACATTTTAAGATGACTTAAATGTAGCAACAAAGATATCTGTGACACTTAAGAGAGAAGTCAGAAAGGGAAATCTGAAGTACTTCAACTATCTATGTAAAAGAATGAATTAAAGTAAAACTCTTTCCACTTCTGGCACTTGGGAACAAAATTACTTTCAAATCCTTCCCTTACCAGTAGCGGCAGTCATTTGTACATGAAACTGCAAGGATCCCT
Source organism: Protopterus annectens (assembly GCF_019279795.1). NCBI lineage: Eukaryota > Metazoa > Chordata > Ceratodontiformes > Protopteridae > Protopterus > Protopterus annectens. The sequence continues at coordinate 1,131,175,117 of NC_056735.1, read as the reverse complement.
TAGAGCAGTGGCAGTTTTGACACCTGAGGGAAATGTGAGGGAGGGGACTGTCAATTCATCTTGGACTACAAAAAGATATTTTGAACAAAGGCCTGCAATTTAGCTACTTGTTTGGTTGCAGCTGTATAACTTATTAGTGTACTATAAAACAAGACCTGAGATGCACACACACAAATGAGGGCAATTCAAGAAATAAAAAGAAGCATTCCTATTATGGAAGGGATATAATATGACAGTGATTGGCACTACTCCCGTTATATGTCAATGGCATGGGAATACACCACTATTTCCTTGTGCCTTTAGACAACCTGACTGAATCCTTTTTCAAAGGAGCACTACAGGAAATAACTGGAAAAACAAACATTTTTTTTTATCTTTTTTTCAAGCTGTGCACATTGCTAACCTGCATGCACAAGAAAGTAGTTGTCACTACTAATTTTGCTGTGTCTGTAACCCTGCATGCCCTCCTGGGGGCATCTTCATGAGAGTTTGTTCTTTCAAAGACAAATCTTCCCCACAACACACAGAAAGGACAGTTGATGAGATTACAATGTCCACAGCTGGATTGTCAAATCCAAGCAGTATTCAATTAAAATGGAATAACTGAGAAGTAATGCTAACCTTGAGAGCCCTCAGTAAAGGTAGAACTTACTGTTCTGTACTGGCTCTTACAAATGTGTCTCCTACTAATGTGTTACACATTTTGTGAAAAAAAAGCTTCCCAAATATCTGCTAATTACTGAGATAACAGAATTTTTACAGAGTGAACATTTACTGAGTTTATTTTCCTTCCCAAGTTACTCCTACATTCCCTCCCTCAACCATCTACAGTATCATGTTTCCTGCTCTGCAAGGCTCATTTAATTAGTCTGTTATGCATAACCATGCACAGCACCGGTCTGTCTGGTGTGCCAGTAAAAGAGTGCACTTGTGTAAGTGTTTCCTCATCCATCTCCTTGCTCCTGTCATCTGAATAGCACTTTCACAATAAATCCAGTCATCCACAATCCCTTTTTCCCATTTTTGAACATGGAGCCGGGGGTGTCAATGTAACACTGACAACCACCTACAGCCATGACTTACACCGCCAGGTGGCTAGCCCTGCTGCAGTAGTAAACACATACACACACACACACACACACACACACACACACTCTCTCTCTCTCTCTTATGGCCAGTTTAGACCACCCAGACCACCTACTGCATGTCTTTGGAATGTGGAATGAAACCGGAGCACAAGGTGGAAGCCCATACAAACACAGGGAGGGCATGCAGACTCCATACAGAAGTCACCCCAACCAAGAATTGAACTGAGGAACCTCTTGCTGTGAGACGATACCGCTAACTGCTGTGCCGCCAACAATAAATAATGTTACAAAAATACTTTTTATCAAGCCTTAATATACAGGAGTTTTCTTTTTTTATCCCTAAAATTGTGTCCTGTAACATACACAGATTACAACTCGTACTGGCTGATCAGAGAACTGGATATATCGCAAAGGTACTGCTCTTATCATCAAATGAATGTTCTGACTTTACTCACAGCTTTATATAACAATGCAGTCTTAAGACTTTCTACCTCTCATACAAGTCTGTGACATCACCTTCTACTTTATATCACCATAACTTTTTATGCATTTATTCACAGATACTTATGCTATGCATCGTTTTGAATATTACTCATGAAATTCCTCCCTAAGCACAAGGCAAGGCCAACAGTCAATGTTCTTAACAGCGTGCACAGTTTTTCTAGCTCAGTTAATGTCAACAGTGCTTTAAAATCTACACTACCGCACCTACCAGTTATATTCCCTGCTATCCAAATTTCTGACAGCTTCTTGAGAAGTGAAGAACAAGTAACTATCAAAGCCAGTATGTTTTACATTACAGTCATTTTTAAGCAATCTGCAGTTGACAACGCAGCAGTTTCAACATGGCCTATTCTAATTCTGTGAACTGTTTCTTGTTGTCTTATTTCACATTCCACATCATCTCCCACTCAGAGCTCTGATCACTTTGATAAGTTATTCATTGCATATCATCCACCACAGCCACTCTGTAGATGTCCTCTACAAGCAGCAAAAACAAGAGACAAACTCACTGATCGACTCACACCCAAAGAGTCTCAGTGTACCATGGAGCAGTGACCACCTATTATAGGTTTCTAGGTAATTACTAAGCTATCAGTCTACAGATTATTACAAGTCTAGCCCATGAACAGAGATTAGAATCAAACCCTGTACCTTGTGAGTCTGTGAGTTTAAGACCTTAACCATTAAGCCAGCTCTCCAAAATAAAGTAAAACAAAAAGCAGATAAACTGCAGCAGTAACTAAAATGAATCAACATATGTGTTACTGCCCGGTCTTGTTGACACAGCTGCATTAGTACACACAGTGCTGATATCAGCTGGCAAACACATGGGCCTATGAGGTATGTTTTCTTGCAGCTGTGTTCCACAGTTTTCTCTTACAACAAATGCAGCACTCACTCACTCATACACACACACAATGCACCACCCATGAATGAGCCATTATATATTTCTTTACGATGGCTACTCCAATGCCCATGTACCAAACCAAGCACCTGAAGTCAGGACACAGCAGCAGCCTAATGGATCAATAGCCATGGCAAACAGCAAAGATAGCAAACACATCACATTGGTTAGCACCCACAAACACGTAACATGCACAAAATGAGACAAGTGGCACCATAAAGGCATGATTTCTGCAATTCCAAAACACACACACACTGTATGTAACTTCCACATATCACACGCATGACAACAAACACAAATTTACATTCTGTGACATACACTGAAGTCTGACATTCCCTCCCATATATGCCACCACAAGCCAATACCATCAAAAGATATACCATTCAATGAATAATATATCTATGTAACATGTGCTTCTTAATGCATAAAGGTATACAATTATCAAGCAGGTGCTATAAGCAATGCAGATAAGTTAAAAATAAAGCAGATTTCACCACTGCATCATTCATCTACACAACAAAACAGGTATGCATACACAATGTACTATGTAACCACGAACCTTGGAACACATATCCACAAAACAATGCTTTAACAGCTAAGAATGACAACAGCTGCTGCTGCAAGTCCATTGCATTGACAATCGAAGATTCCCTACCAGGGCAAGTGCCAATCCTTCTTTGCACAATCATTTTCTGTTATGCCATCCAAACTAAACACACACACACACTTTAACCACCACTGTACAAATGATGCAACGGATAAGGGTGATCACACCTATTGAGGATTCCCCACAGCTGTTGCATCAAACTACTGCCCTGATACCATAAGTTCCACAAATGGGGCAGGTGTCAGTCCAACTCTGTTCCACTATTCTCTGCTACACCAACCAAACTAAATACATAAATTCTCACAATGCTCCCATACATTATGGTGCTCTGTCCACCTTTACACATAGCAATGCTGAATTACTTAGGGTGACCACAGGTGGTGGTGATTTCAGCTCAAGAAACCCCACACTCCAATTAGACTCTATCCCTCCAATGCAGGAAGAAGGTGTCACAATAGCTCAGGTCTACACTTTAACATTACATCACACCCATAGACACACACACCCACAGACACACCCAGAGACACACACACAGACACACACACACAGACACACACACACACTATGGTAAACCATGTGGCTTCACCCACATCTGTCCAAAGTACTTTTAGAGATGAAGAGACATCTGTTAAGCATCTCAGCTCAGTACAGTACAATGTTGTAAAAAGTCCACTGCATTTACCAAAATCTCAACCAACAGGTCAAGTATCAGTCTACCTCTGCTCTGCATTTCTCCATTACACCATTCACACATGCAAATGTATACACACACACACTCATTACAAAACATTTAAGAAATCAAAAGAAGTTTAAAATAAGTAAGGCTTAATACATTAACCAAGTACAAATGTGCTGTTTTAGGTTCACAGGTAAGTAACCTGCGGTGGTGCAGCGGTTAGCGTTGTCGCCTCATAGCAAGAGGTTCTTCTGTTCGATTCTCGGCTGGAGTGCCTTCTGTGTGGAGTCTGCATGTCCTCCCTGTGGTTGAGTGACATTTAAAGACATGCAGGTAGGTGTGTGCAAGAATGAGTGTGCCTTCTTTGAAGGTTGGGTGTCGGGCTGGCAACTCATCACTGTAAAAAATCCACTGCCAATCATTAGCGGACCGGAGTTCCGCTGTGGTGACCCCTAACCAGGAAAAGCCGAAAGCCGAAAAAAAAAAGGTAAGTAATCTGCACTCATGAGCCATTTTAAGTCTGGCCAGTTTCTATTAAAGGTGAGACTTAAACCTTGTACCTTGTGTTTGTGTGGCAAGCACCTTAATCTCTACACCAACCCCCAACCTTTTATTTTAGTGGTTATTCCAGGAGAGCTTAAGAGAGTTCAGTCTACTAAGTTGTCTGAAAGTGTAGTCGACTAGTGGCTCATGATGTCACAGTGTCAGCATTACGGTACAAAGATCAGTACTAGTCTAAGCAATGAATCAAGAGATACAGTAACCACATTTTTTTAGATAAAGGTGGAGCACCAACCTTGATTGAGTAGATTTACTCATGTAAAGAGGCAATACAATGACTTATGGTAATTTTTATATTCAGCTGTGACTGTCTTTCTATAATGCCAGAGTGAGATTAGTACTGAAGGCCTTGGCCAGATCCAGGTAGTCAGTTTGCACAGACTTGCATTCTCCCAGTGTCTCCGTGATCTTAGTAAAGAGGTACAACAGGTTAATTCTGGAGGATATACTTGTTTCAAACCCAAACTGTTGAAGTACAATAGGTTATCTTGTCAAGATCCACCTTTCACTAACCCCAACTTGCTTTAGGTCAAAAGTTTCAAGGCTAGCATTATAATTATTTGTACAAGTTCCATGACCATATGCTCATGATTTCAGAAGGATATGAGAAAGGCTACTTGATCTGCATTTCACAGGAACAGTGGAAGGTTCACACTCTCAGACAGTTACCACAACAACAGATCTCCAGTCTTTGGGTACATGCCCCATGCAGATAGTAAGACTGATTTGGTGTAGTGTGTATGAATATATATATATATATATATATATATATATATATATATATATATATATATATATATATATATATATATATATATATATATATATATATATACAAATAGAACAATGACACAAAAACAATGGAACTGTCACAGTACATATAGTAGTTCATATAGTAGTTGCAATACAATGCAAAGTCTTAAATTTTTGTAGTTAGCAACCAAGAATGTCAGGAGGGGACTAAAGGAGGTGGTTCAGAGTGCATACTGTGAGAGGCAAACCTTAGAACTGTACTTACCTACTACTACAAGCTGTGATTTCCCTGCACATCTTCATCCTTCACCTCTGCTCTTTATTTACCCTGCTGAGATCAATATCAGTACAGGTGGGATTTGTTTTAGGGCACGTAGATTTTCCTTTTATTGTAAAGTTCATTGATACTGGGTGTTCATACTGCTGTTGCAGTGAAGAAGTAAAACAGCCAACCTCAAAGACGAGTGGCAGCCTTTTTCATTAATGCCATATTGTTACACCAGCAAATAAAACAATGGAAATGCTTTCATGATTCAAGATGACTACTGCTGTAACATACCAAGACAAGGTATACCTCTGTTTGGAAGTGTTTACGTAGGTATTTTTATACCCCAAGTAGATTCCAAAGATTTTTTCCTCAGGTTGACAGCAAATGTTGGAGGTGTGATAGGGAAGAAAGAGGTAATTGGGAACATATTTTCTGGGAGTGTAAAAAGCCAGCAGAATTTAAAGATACCCTGCAGACCACTCTGTCAGTAATAGTAGCAAAAGCACAAATAGCAAATTGGTGAAACTAGGTAAATGATTTTTCTGAGGTTTGACGCAGATTCGGAATTGCCTAGACATAGTAAGGTCTTGCTAAGTCTAATTATGGTGGCTGCCAAAAAAAAAAAAGCAGTTACTAGAAAATGGAAATCAAACTCTAAGCCAACTGTACTAGAAGTAGTGAATATAGTAACAGATGTAAAACAGCTGGAACTCGGATCTTTGGAAAAGGATAGAAGCAAATCGAATAGAAAAAAATGGGAATTGTGGGAACAATACATGCAGATGAGGAGCAAGGTTTAAAAGAAGGCAGGATTTGAATGAGTAGTGTATTTTTTGACTGACAATGATTGGATATATTATAAGTGATGTATAATGTTTGCAAGTAAAATTATGTCAATATGGTTTGTGATGTATAATGTTTGCAACTAAAATTATGTCAATATAGTTTGTTTTCATTTATATAAATGCATATCCTTAATGTCAAAGTCACTTGTACTGTATGTTTAATCACATTCTTTTGCTAGTTAGTTCTGTTTTGCATTATTGTTTTTCAGAGTTTACTGCCCAGCAAAACAATGCAATTGCCAATCATTTGAGTAATTCCACAGACTTCTTTCTCCTTGTGTCACAACTTCCCCATGCCACTCCTCTTCAATAGAACAGCCGGTTGTTTAAAACTCTTCATGACACTGTTTCACTGTAATTTGATTGTTTGTCACTATCTTATTGTATTCTGCATGTCTGGTTGTCTTGACCTAGTGGCTTGGATTGTTTGTGCACTTCAACTACCCAGTATTCAAAAGTTATATCGATAAAATTCCCCAACACCTGCTATAAAAAACTTGTATGCACACATGCAGAATTTTACATACAGCTACACTGAGGCTCAAAGAAGAAAAAGACCTGCTCTTCCTCCCAGTAATTATAATCGTTAAGTAAACACATTCCAGCTGAGTAAGTACAGACTGAACAAATGTAGTATGATACAATGATAAAAACAAAGCAGAAGAAACATCATGCTAACCTCACACAGCCTGATGCCTACCTACAGGCAGTAGCCACAGTGCTAATGGAAAACAGCTTTCCTTAAGTGCAGGACACACAAGGTAGCAATATAATAATGAAGTTTATGCATCTTCACCTATGTTTTACAGAGGTGATGCAAAAGTATGGAAAATAATATATGACTCAGCTGATGAAACGTATGACTAATTAATGAGAATAATTTGCTTGAACTATGATGACAGACACTCTATGCCATTCATCAAATGTTTAACTTTTAATTGCATAAAAAAAGTACCGGATGTGTGGTGTAATAAAATGATAGATATGACTCTGTACATACTGTTAAATGTGAAAGAACTTGAGTATTACTTTTTGGACTGGTACACTCACTGTTTTGCGAAGCCTCTTTTCTAGCACAGTGACAAATACAGTGCCTAACATATATACAGTTGCAGAAGGTGATGTGGGCCATGTAGAGCTTGGTCGGCAAGCATTGCATATCATGAACAAATAATACATGACATTACAGAAATTGTTGAGTTTAGGCTAGTAGTTGACAAGTAAATGCTGGTTGCCGTCTACTCCTCCCTCCAAACACAGCGACCATGCAAGTTGCATCATAAAGCTATTCATTAAACAAAAGCATTTATTATGTGAGCCTGTTACTCTTTTGCATGCTGTGTAGTGTCATACCTACGCAGCATACAAACAACAAAATCAAGTCTCATCTTCAAAATTCCCCCTGCCCCACATTTAACTGCCTGTGACTGCCTGGTACAATTTCTCTGCCTTCAAAATCATGATTTAATAGGTTTTAATCTACTCAAGCAGTTTTGATTCTAAGGAACACCAAGACCGCTAGGCTGTTACAGTGTTTGAGCGCGAGTTTAATCTAGCCCCATTAATGTTACAAAACAGTGATCCTAGCCCTATTAATGCTATAAAACGGTGATTCTAAACTTTATTTTGTGTATTCTAGCACTATACATGTTATAGAGCAGTGTATTTAAAGAAATATTGTTGGAATATAGCCCAAACTAGCTATACTCTCCTTATCTACTTCAAAACGCTACATTAATATAGCGTTTCAGGACACTTGAATCCACATTTATGGAAACTAGAATAGGACACAAACGAACCTATATGGGCCCTAACTGCATAGTTTCTTTATTTGCACACTACAAATGTTGTAAATGTCTATTTTAGATAGTACACGCCATGTTAGTTTAGCGACTGTGTTCCTCACACTGTTTATAAACTGCATTTGCTTACATTCTAACTGTGTACCCTTGTTCTGCTAGTAACTGTGTTTTTTATATTGTATTTACACTACAATTGCTTATATTCTAACTGTATACCCTGTTCCTCAGCATATTACTGTTGTATGCATAAAGCTCTGCTCCATTTTAGAGCGATATTATAGCAGCTTTGTTGTTGTGGATGTTGTTATCCACTTAACTGTATCTAGCTAGCCTTACGATTCTTAATTGATGCTTGGTATATTTAGAATAGTGACCAAACATATTTGATGTCATGTGCCTGTATGTTAATTTTATAGCTTGTTTTTGTAGGTGTGTGTAATACTCTGCTGCATTCCTTACCTCTTTGATTCTCTTTCCCTTTATATAACCAGCTGCCCAGTAGCCCAAACTGCTTGTACGGTACTAATATTGAGGAATTCCCCTGTCTGCTGAACAGCAACCTACTTCCACAGTAACCTGCCTAAACTAAGGAACTGAAACTCTCCTCTCCCTGCGATATAGTCCCTCAAGGAAATTAAAACAAACAAAAGAAAGTATGTGTCTTTCAAACTACTGTCAACAGAAATATACTGTTTAATAGTCCATTTTTTAATTTACACTCCCAAGCCAGGACGACCAGCAGCTAAACCCTTTCTTTTTCCCCAAATAGACTACCTTCCCCCCTTGTACCCTCTCTCTTAGTAACTGCTATCCTTCCCTCTTCATATTCTAGACCTGCTACCTCCCATTAAACTTTTTCCCTTCTATACAGCCTTTGGCCACTAGGTGGCATCATTTTCTCAGATCTATCCTACTGTCTCAGAATATAACTCCCAGCCTTCCAGCTTTTTTCATAGCTTGCCATAGTTGCAGTCCCACTCTGTCCCTCTATTTATTACTTTACATCACTATACTTCACTGCCTACTACCCCTATTATCTAGGATCTTACCTCCTATCCTCTCCCTACCCACACTTACCTTCGAAATCAGCACTACAATGACTGTTCTTCTTGGATTCACTCCTTCTGTGGCTCTACCCACTCTTTTCACCCTGCAGGCTCACTCTGTTCCCCTACCCCGCACCTAATTCCCACCCACCCCCAGTGCTTCTAGATTTATACACCTTAGCCACACCTCCAACTCTACAACCAATCACATGGTCCAAACCCCTAAAAGAAATACCCACTTCCTACTAGTCAGCACCTTAACTATCTCTACTTCTCCCTGTATATTAACATATATTAAATTCTTCCACAATGCCATCCACACCTACCCTAACACACCACAAACCCTTACTCTTATTATCACTCCTAACTATTCTAACTATACCTTACCTACTTATTTTCTATGAACACCTTAACTTACTAGGATCTCTCAACCTCACAAAGCAAACCTCTACACCAACAATATTAATCCCTCATAGCCATACTTACACATCCTACCCATCAAAGTATTTATCAGCCAAATTTCATAGACTCAGTCACATTAGATACTACAGCCCAAAAACCAAGAAATTCCAAGACCTATTATGTAATTTCTTAATACACACTTTGAGAATACAATCCCAATCCCTAATAGATGGTGATATACATCCCAATCCTGGCCCAAACTCAACCACAACCCCTGAGCCACACACGCCAACTCTTAATAATACACACTTGCTTACCAGACCCCCCCCAATTCCCTCCTAATAGCTCATATCAATAGTCGCAGCATAAATAATAAAGTTGCCCACCTACACACACTCATGGATGTACATTCATTTGACATCCTCTGTCTCACTGAAACTTGTCTCAAGCCATCAACTCAAGACAATGTTGTTATTCCCCCTGGCTATAATATCCTGAGAGTAGACCAGAATTGCAGAAATTCTTATTTCCAAAATTCAGCTCAAGAAATGCAAATCTATATATATCATCTATATCTACCTTCCCCCAGGCAATAATACTACTACCTTAGAGGCTATTCTAAGTTGGCTTTCCACTACCTACCCACAAGAAACTATAGTACTAGGTGACTTTAATATTAACTGGAAAGGCTTTACATCTGATCAGTCAAACCATCACATCCCCCACCAGAACTAATAAACATAGTAATAATGAAAGCACCCTTGACTGGATTCTCACTAACACTAATCACCAAACTTACAAAGCAAGTACCCTCCCTGAAGATATAAGCGACCACTCTCTCACCTTCTTAATAAGGTATAAGACTGATATTCCAAATCAAACCATTTATAAGACAATAAGGACTACTAAAAATTTTAACCTAGACAGTTTTCAAAAAGAACTTATATCTTGTGACTGGTCACCCCTGAAACACCTACCATTAGATGATGCAGTCATATACTTTAATTCTAAATTCTTAGCCATTCTAGATCACCATGTCCCTATGCGCACAATCAGAATTAGGACTAAACCAGCCCCATGGCTTTCCAAAACTACCAAACAAAAATACTCCAAAGAAATAAACTCTGGGCTAGCTGGCATACAACAAAATGCCCTTCAGATCAATTAAAATTCAGACAGCTAAGAAACAAAACAAAGAGAGCCATATTGTCAGACCAAAGAAACTTCTACTGCCAGCTTCAACAAACCCACCAAAATAAACCGCAAAAATTCTGGTCAGGTGTCAATAAACTCTTACACCTGGGTCGTTCAGTCACTCCTACTTCCTCAGGCTCTCACCACAACAATCCCAACCAAATAGCCAATTATTTTAATGCTTTTTTCACTGAGGCTATACAGTCTCTTGCGAATCAGCTATCCCTTGGCACCAGCTCTTCCTCATCAGATATCTTCAACAGCCCACCACTATTTCATTTTCAACCTGTTCCTACATCCCTTGCCTGTACCCTCACACAGAAACTTAAACCACCACCCTCTCTGCAGATCTACTTCCTGCAGAATATCTGCAAAAAGCTGTGAAAGCTATTGCTTACCCCATATCCATCCTCATTAATAGAACTATTTCTGAAGGCACCATACCATCAATCTGGAAATTTTCTCATATTATCCCCCTGCATAAAGGTGGTAATTCCAAAGATTTATCCAACTATAGGCCTATAGCCATATTATCCCCACTGGTACAAATAATGAAAAAAATGCATTCAAGCAACATTTAAACTACCTACTAGAAAATAACTTACTAGCCACCTGCCAGCATGGTTTCAGACCATTTCATAGCACCACCTCTGCTCTCTTATCCTTTACTGATTGCATTAATAGAAATTGAAATAGTGAAACTCTATCCTCAGCCCTCTTCATTGATCTGTCAAAAGCCTTTGACATGGTTAACCACAACCTCCTCATAAACATTCTCAAAAACTTGTCATTGGATGCACTTGCCATACAGTGGTTCCAATCCTACTTAAATAACAGGAAACAGGATGTACTATGGGAAAATAACCTGTCCTCCCACCTCCCTGTTGTCCTCGGTGTCCCACAAGGCTACATACTGGGTCCTCTCCTCTTCTCCATCTTCACAAATGACTTATTTTCTGTAATACCACAAGCTACCTGTATCCAATATGCAGACAACTTCACACTAATATGATCAGCCACTTCTCCACTCGAACTTCAGTCCCTAACCCAAAATGTCTTTAGCACAGTAGAAAATTGGCTTCTACGCTGTTGCCTCATCCTGAACCCTAAAAAAACAAAAATGCTACTATTCACTCCCACCCATAGGACCACCCCACTAAACTTTACTGTTACATCTAGCAATGGAATTCTCATATCTCCTGATCCTACCAGAAAACTACTTGGGGTACTAACTGATAATGACCTCACCTTTGAGCCTCACATCAACAACACTATAAAAACAGTAAAGAAAAAATTAGGTTCCCTCTACAGGATCAAACCCTTTCTGACTCCACTAGCTAGGACCACTATCACCTGTACCCATTTAATCTCAACCCTTCTATATGCTTCCCCTATCTAAACTAAATTAGGTAAAAGCAATCTGAACAAATTGGTTACATCCTACAACAATATTGCCAGATTTGCAACTGGGTCAACCTATAGAACCCATCACTGTAACAATCTTAAGCAACTAGACTGGTTAGAGTTGTTAAATCTAATACTTTTGAACCAACTAATAGTTGCCCATAAGATCCTGTATCAACCGGCAAATACACCTATACTCACTAACCTTATCACTCCCTATAACAGTATCAAGACCCTACGCTCATCAAACAATTAGTACAAATAGCCAAGACCAATAATGCAGCTGGTGACTCATTGTTTTCCAATACAGTGGGTAAAACCTGGAACACCCTCCCTGATCACCCAACGTTCCTATCCTCGGCTACCCTGTTTAAAAGCAAACTGAAACCTTACCTTAAATCACATTGGTTATGCCCCTGTGCTAACCCAGACTAACTTCCTACCTTCCCCTGGACTCTAATCTTCCTACCTGTTTAGCCTGCTTACTTAACTACTAACAATACTTATGTGTCTGAATTTAGAGATTAACAGTGTAATTGAATATACTTTGTATGCATATCCATATCTGGTATGTACTATGATTCTTATTTGATTTTTTATTTTATTTTCCCGCTTAAGATATAATATGCAATGATATGTAACGATTTAAAAAACTTTGTATTGTACCTGTATTCTTGTAAATTTACTCTCCCTGTGGAGCTTTTCTCCCTGGGCCTCCACTGAAAATGGACATGTATCCAGTTGGACTAGCCCGGTCAACAAATGTAAAATAAATAAAAATACAGTTAAAAACTAAAACAAATCCTACAATTATGTATACTTATGTATACTTCCTGCAAAACTAATATTCTCCAGTGGAGGAACATGCAGAGAGGCACAACTATGTTAGAAAAAGGAAAGACACTGGTCTTTATTAGCATGTATCACCAAAATATAACTAGATAATAGCAGGGAATATTTATGGATGGGGACTGGAACTTGATTTACAATAGTGAGGATGTATCAGGGAGACCTACAATAGAATATATAACAAAATAGGGTAGATTTCTGAAGAAATGTATGAGAATATTTGGTATGGAAGCTGTGAATTTATTAGTAAGAACCCAGTCTGAATGTATTCCTAAGGTACAGCAAACTAGGGTAGATTGGACAGAAATTATATTTCACAGGAGCATTTGTTTTGAACCGATAGCTTTGACAAACAAGGGAGTAGCTAGGCATACTCAGTGTACTCAAATGAGTATTTTTTTCTGAGACTCTTGTTTGAAACTTTATTACTCAAATAACACAAAATATTTAGAAGTGTCCAGCCTAATGTTTACAGTGTAGAGCTATACAAGAGACACTTAGGATGTAGAAATGTACCTGTAAGCACAACCATTTTATGGTTATATGTTGCAACAGTTAAAAATAATATGCCTCCTTCCTGTGAGTCTACGGGCAATATATTTAGGGCCGAGTACATTTTTTCAACGATAAGTGGGTAGTGAGGGCAACATCTTTAAGCACGAGTACAAAACATATATTTCTGGCTACACCCTACATTTGATAACTATTTCAGGTCTTCCAGCCATCCACAACCCCTTTTCCCATTTTTGCATGTTATGCCTTCAAAAACCACGAGACTTCTAAATGCTCTGAGGTGCATTTTATAGTTCTTTTTAAACACCCTTTTCATCCAATGCTGGCCTGAACAAAAATGATGATTACGGGAAGAAATTCAGTCTTACTCTTCAGCTTTGCTTTTTCCTGAATCCTTTCAAGACACCCTAATGAACCAAGTCTATACTGTAATAACTAAATTAAGCTTGGGGGCTGCCAGGCACTCAGAAGCCATTAGAATAGAGGTGCATTTTACAACTCCCCCCCCCCAACCTTTTGATCCAATGAAGACCTGAACAAAAATCATGCATATGGAAAAGAAATTCAATCTTACATTTTTATTTCAATGAAAAAAATTGCACCCAAAGCTTATTGCTCAAAGCTGACTAAACACAAGTTCACAATAAACTGAGAAGACAAATGCCTGTAAGGTTACAAAATCACATCTGGGAAGATTACCAGCTTCCCTACACCTCTCAAAATGGGTAGTCACTTTCTGTGTATCCCCTTCCAGTGTGAATTCGGATGAAAATTAAGGTGCAAATGCCCACAATCATGCATTTCAAACTGCTGCTGTCATATGCATATAAAGTATGCCTCCTCACCCCGACCCCCAAAAAGACAGCCCCCTTCTGTGTGCCCTTCTGATGTCAAACTTGGAAAGAAATGAAAAAAAAAATAGAGCATAACATATTTGATGTAAAATCTATATAAACAGCATGTTTCTTTCTTTATTTTAATTTATTTTACATTTGATGACTGGGAAAGTCAGACTGGACACAGGTCCATTTTCAGCGGAGGCCCGGGGAGAAAAGCTCCACTTAAAACAATCTAACAAATAACATTTTATGAATTACAACACTATCTTCTAAATGCATACAATATTATACAAGAACATATTTTACATTTTGTCACAGATATATGTACAGATACAATTACTGTATTCTTGAGGTATACCAGTTGTATGCAGAAATATATTTAACTTTCTTCACAGACGTACAAGTAGATACCAACAGAACAGAACATGGTTAGTTAAGAATTAATATGCAGAGGTTAGGCACTGTTAGGTGATCCTCGATAGAATCACTGTATCACTGCAAATGTAGTCGATTAGCCTGGGAAGTCACATGGGCATAGCCAGTTGTTAAAGTTGTGGGGTTTGAGTAGTTTTTTAAATTGTGGAGCAGAACTTGTAGAAGTTATGTGTTTTGGAAGTGAGTTCCAGACTTTTGCTATAGAACAGGCAAAAAGAGATTTGCCAGCTTCATTCTTATGTTTGATGACATTCATGAGATTTTGGTCTGTTGATCTTAAGGCTTGGGTGGTGGTGTAGGGTTGTATTAGGTCTTGTAAATGGGGGTTTTATTTGGGAGGTAATATAGGTTGTGGGCTGTGGAGAGTTGAGTGGTAAGAAGTAATTGAGACAGCTCAAGCCAGTTGAGCTGTTTGAGGGAAAGACAGTGATGGGGGGCTCTATTAGAGGCACCTGTGGCAAATTTGGCAATCTTGTTGTAGCAAGATACCATTTTGCTTTGTTCTCTGTGGTGAAGATTAGTCAGGATTGGGGAGGCATACAGTAGGGTGGATAATAGGTGGGTTCTTGCAATAGTGGCTTTGGTATAATTGGTCATGAATTGCTTATTCCTATACAAGAGACTTAGCTTTTTGTGAACTTTTTTGATGGTTTGGGCTATGTGTATGTCAAATTTGAGTTTGTTATCGATTACTACTCCTAGGAGTTTAGTGTGTGCTGTTGGGGTGATTGAGGTATTGTCCTTGGAGTTAATGATGAAGTCGTTATTGAGTGCAGGGGATCTAACTGGGCTTAAGAGAATTAGTTTTGTTTTTTTTGGGATTGAGTAAAAGTTTTATGGTAGAAAACCATGCTTCAGCCGGAGTGAAGTTGTGTTGTGTTATTGTTTGTAGCTTGCTTAAGGTAGGGGCAGCGCAAATGATAGTAGTGTCATCAGCAAATTGCACTATAAAGGCAGAAGGAGAGGAAGCAGCTACTTGATTTATAAATATGGAGAATAGTAAGGGACCAAGAATGGAGCCTTGAAGGACTCCAATAGATACAGGTAGAAGGGAGGATAGTTGGTCGTGCCATAGAACTGCTTGTTGTCGTCCTGATAAACAGCTGCTAAACCATGATATAGTGAGGGAGTTTAGGTTTAGGGCAGACAGAGTTTTGAGAAGCATACTGTGGCTGACCATGTCAAAGGCCTTGGATAAGTTTAAGAAAACAGAGGATACAAAAAGCCCGTTGTTTCTGTGGGTGTTCCACCTTTGTGGAGTGGAATAATATGAGGTACTTTTCAGAGGTTAGGTACTTTAGATTCAGATACGGATCTGTTAATGAGGATAGACACGGGGAAAGATATGGTATCAGCTAATAGTTGAAGGGAATCAGCGGGAAGTTTATCAGCAGCCAGTGTGGTAGGTTTCAATTTCTTGAGGAGTTTAGTAATGAGTTGTGTGGGTGCTGAAGAGAAGGAGAAGCTGGGGGGAGGTTGTTGTGTAATAGGGGTTGGTGAAGGAGTGGGAATGGTGGTGCTATTTAGGGTGTTGGATAAGGCTAGAACTGTTTCAGTGAAGAATTTGTTGAATTGGGTGGGGATGTCCTCCTTGTCGGTTGGTACTATGGGTGTGGGAGTGCCGGTTTTACCTGGGTGCAGTAATCTATTTATTGAGGCCCAGAATTTCTGAGGGTTGTGTGAGTGTTTGTCTTGCAAGGTTTTATAGTAATTGGTTTTATTGATTTTATAAGTCTTTTGGTCTTGTTCTGGAGTGCTAAGAAGATTTGTTTTGTGGTGGTGGTTTTAAGTTTATGAAATTGAGCCCAGGCTCTATCTCTATCCTTCATTATGGTTTTAGTTTATTTTGTTAGCCAAGGGGTATAGTTAATTTTAACTCTGATGGTACGGGCAGGTGCATGAAGGTTTAGGATTTTGAGAAAGGTTGAGTTAAAGTAGTCTACTGCCTCATCTAGTGGTAGGTGTTTAAGGGGGAGACCAGTCACAGTGTTTTAGTTTGTTGTTTAGGTCCTTGTTTTTGAATTTTTTTTTTTGCTGTGAGCTATTCTGAGGATGGGTTGGTTATAGTGTTGGGATTTATTTCTAATATGTTAGGTTGGTTGGTGATCAAGTAAATTGTCAGGTAGGCAGCCTTCCTGGTTTGCTAAGGTGTGGTCAGACAGAAGTATCCAATCTAAGATGGATTGTAATTTGGTTTTCTTATCAACTCTTGTGGGGGTATCTATGACTTGGGTAAACCCATGTAGGTTAATGTGGGTAGAGGGATTGTATTTGGTACACAGACCAATCAATATTAAAATCTCCTAAGAGTATGGTCATGTGAGGATGGGAGATAGTCATCCAGTGTAGCAGGTTCTCCATAGTGTCAATATTGTTTCCTGGGGGGATATAGGCACCTGCTATGACTATGTGTTTGCTAGAGTTTAGTTTTAATTTAGCAAGAATGAGTTCTATATCACTTGACATCTTGGGAGTTGTAGTTAAGTTGTTCTACTGTGAGATTATTTTGAAATAGAATGGCTACACCGCCTCCTTTTTTCCCTTGCCTATCTTTCCATATGATATTGTAACCAGGGGGTGTGATCTCATTACCATGGTATTCTGGCCTAAGCCAAATTTCTTTTAAGTATGGCTAAATCTGGTTTGTATAATGCCAATAGTGTGCATGGAAGTCCTGAAATTTGTTGAGTATAATTCATACATTAATATTTAAGAGCAGAAGAGAGGAGGCTGACCTGTTATAAAGAGGGTTTGGTTGGCTTAGGTTTGGGTGGAGTGCAATTAATGGGTCCTGGGTTGGGGTGTATGTCTCCACAGCAAGAAATTTTTAGAGTTCGGTATAGGTAGAGCTAAGTAGTTTTTGTAGTATTTTATTTTGTTTCTGGGATAAGTAGGAGTTAATTTTGTTTGTTGGTTTATAATTAACATAGGAGTGGTGTTGAGTTGGGGTAAGGTCAAATGGAGATGTATGGAAGTGTTTTAGCTTTAGTGTACTGGCTGTGATTTCTGTTTGCCACTGAGTTGGATAGGTGAGATGAAGTTGTGTGTGGTAGGATGTAAGGATGGATAACCAGAAAAGAACCAAAGTAGTTAATGTATAGTAAGCTATGTTTAAGTGTAGGAGAGCCATTGTATTAGTTTGTTTCCTCTCCTTTTATGTTACCTTTTGTAGTGGGAGAGTAACGGTGAGTGAGAGTAGGAGTTATTGAGTGGGTGGTAGAGGAGCAGTTAATGGTGTTAGTGATAAGGGTGTGGTGTGGTATGTATGAGTGAAGACTGAGGGTGTGGTTAGATTGAGAGATTAGGTGTGTGAGTTGGGGAGGGAGTGGCTAGCGGCTATAAGTGTAATTGAAATGGGGGTGGGTGGGAATGGGGTAGGGTAGAGGAGCGGAGTGAGTGTAGCAAATGGAGTGGGGCAGCACTCTCCTAGAGGATCAGCAGTTATGGAAAACAATCAGCTAGGAGAGGGCTATGGCTCGGAATACCATGAAAAGCAATTTTCTTTCCTGGCAAAGCTATTCTACACCTAACTTTCTGGTATTTTATCTTCCTCAGAAAGAAATGCTATGCCTAAAATCTTTGAGGAGGGAAGTCTAAAATCTATGAGGATGGAGGAGCACAGGATATCTGGGGCTAGACTATGGTGTTAGCTGGGAAAGCCCTGGCAGGACAGGGGGGCACAAGGTCTAAGATAGTAAAGCTAGGGTCTGAGTGAGCAAGGTGGGAGGACAGGCAAGAGGAGGAAGTAGAGGTAAGAGGGAGGGTATGCAGTGAACGATAGGAGGGAAAGAAGACAGCTAGGTTAGAGAAGTTCAGAAGGGGGTAGGAAGATAGGTGACTAGGCTAAAGGCCGACTAACATCTGCCAGTGGGGTGGGGGGTTCACAGCAATGTTATGTAGCTGACCAGGAGCAGTACTCAATGGGCATAACAAGAGGGCAATATAGTCAGGAGTACGTATTATTAATACTGAACATACGTTCAAATAATGTTTCTGTAGAGGTATTGCTCCAGTTGAGCTGTATTCTGTACAGGGCTGTTCTTCAGGAGTTGGCTGGGGTACTACAAGCCTGATTGTTGTAGGTGTCAGGGACTTGTAAAAGATAGAGAAGAGACCCAGGTTAGAGCAGGACAGCAGTGAGAAGTGGGGAGTGATATTAAATAGTCAAGAGGGATAGTCAGTGTTTAGAGGCAGTGGATACATTTGGGAGGTGTAAGGAAGAGACAGAAAATGAAAGTATTTCACAGTAGGAATGAATATTTGGAGGAGTAGTTGAGGAGAGTCGGAGGGAGTTACTTGGCTGTGCTGTGACAGACTGGAGACGGGTAGGAGGTAGTAGGAGTAGAGAAATGAAGGTACAGCAGGATAGGGAGAATAGTACTTCAGCAATGTTGTTAAAACATAAAACAAAAACAGATATCAGTATGGTACAACATGTTAGCACAACACAAGTCTTCAGTTTAGAAGAGACTTAAATGGGTGCCTGTTACTAAGTCAGGATATGCCACATACGTCTATTGGTTAAAATGCAATATACATTCACTAATAACTCACAGCACATGAGGTTATATGCAGTATACAATATCTAGTAACACACATTAGGTCTGGAAAGATGCAGCATATAACATTTAGGAGCAGTCAGTGGTGTAGATAGTAAGACAGGAATGAACCAAACATTGGCATAAGATAACTAGACAACGTAATGCCTATACTTTTCTAGTATTCCACAGATAGTAAGACAGGAATGAACCAAACATTGGCATAAAATAACTAGACAACGTAATGACTATACTTCTCTAGTATTCCACAGTAGTTTGGATTAATACAGTATAAAACAACATAAAGCCATCAGGGTATATGTAGCAGAACAGAACATAGAACCAAACCGTTTGTGACCCTGTTGCAATTGTTTTCACAGTTAGGCAGAGCTCATGGATCCTAGGCTAGCAGTAATAGAATAACTACCTGTAGCAGGGACTACACATATCTCCCTTAAAAGTTCTCCCTAGGCTAGCGATCATTCAGTAGTACTGTAAAGCACACAACTAGTCTCCCTTAAAATGGCTGGAGTAAACAGCCTGGACTAGAATCCCATAAAACAGTCACAGACATACAGACTAGCCTATTTTCCCATGAAAACAGCCTGGAACAGCCAGCATATCATTTAACAGGCCAGAGTACTACCTGGTATGCAAGTTAGGCTGACGACGCTATTGCAAGTAGGTTGGTTGCTTAATGTAAGGCTTCCTACATGACTTCAAACCCTCCCTTTACAAACAATCCCTGTGACTGGGCCCCTACCAGCTTGTGATGGAGAAAATAGTAGTATCGCAACACAGAGCCTGCTCACCAAGCATATATTTAAGGGTGAGGTTCAGCAGAATGTGGACTGCGAGCTTTAACAGTCAACTAAGTTGCCACAGTTACGGATGACTGCATAGATAAAACTATTCCTGCATAGATAAAGACTATTCCTATCTCTAGTTCAAGTGCTTAACTCGCCTACGTCCTCATGAGGCTAAGGCAGACATAAGATGTGAAAGCCTGCTGTTATTTGCACAGCACTGTAACAGGACGCCACAGGATTCAGAGCACGGCGGGAGCGCACTTAACAACTGAGTCCTTTCCCCAGGTGATTCTTTGTACTATAGATAAATTAATTTATTAGAATAGTAAGTGTGCCCTAACAAACAGCCCACTGCCAGAAGAAGAGCCGTGTATAGTGTCAGGGTGAGGGAGACAGTGGTTGTTACTCTTGCTTTTTCATCTTTGGGGAAGGGCTAGTGGGTTTTAAATCAGAGCAGGCTTGAAAAGATAGCCACCTGTATATGCATCAGATGTGGGTGAGAAAATGAAAAATAAATGAAGATTTCAATCATGTTTCCAACATGCTACCTCTACACAGTATAGTGTTACTACATACAAATGACCATACTGTCCTCAGTTCACCAGAAGATACAGTGACCTCTGAGATTTGGAAGGAATGTTAAAGAAATAATGACATTGTCCCTAGTCCTTCAACCACAACTGGAATAACCTTCTGGGCACACCTTCAAGCAGGACTGGTTTTAGAATAGGTGGGGTTCAGAACAGAGGTGACTACTAAGCTCACAGTTAAAATACACTTGTCCAGCCTTGGTGTGAGAGGTCCAACATCCACCAAATGATATAAAGGTCTGGGTAGTCTGTGATGCATTTTACCCCTTAATTTTTGTGAGAAGACTGTTAAATTGAATAAGTGACAAGACGGTCATTTACTTTCATCCAAACACATCTACTTTCATCCAATGTCCATACAGTAGTTATAGTACCTTCTCTTTATAGTTCAGATGTCCAATTTGTGACAAATGAGGGTGGTCATATAATATATTTCACCCTTGTTCCAAAAAACAGCTGCACTTTGCGGGACTCCAGCAGCTGACTACTAAGAAATGCAGATTTGCAGCAAGCAGTTAGTAGAGACAGTACTGTTTAAAAGCAAAGAAGAGTTTTATTGTCTGCAACTCAACAGCAGAGACAGAGGGCCTTTTTTATATTTTCTCCTCAACTTAAGAGTTGGGGGGGGTCGGGGGGGGCACTGGGCACCAGAACAGCCTGATACACCTCTAAGTTAGATTACCATGGCCATTTACCATAACCCATCTTTATTCTTTACTTGTACTTGGCAGACAGTCCAGTCTGATGTGAGCTAAAATGATTAGGAAATCTTCAGATAATCTGTCTCATAGTTAACCATGAGCATACTGCAGCATCTATTGTCCTGATTCTCCCCCACAGAATGGAAGTTTGACTTACACTGATGGACACTTGCATTTGCACATCAGTCTTGGAACACTGAAGTAGTTGTGGTCCCAGTATTGTATACATGTCAGTGCAGTGGTTGACATCTGATTCTGCATTAAAGCAGATTGGTACCAGAATCATCATCATTCTAGGCTCAACTCCTTCCAGTCTGATTGTTGCTTGCATCAGTACTAAAAATGCAGGTACAGGCTTTCATCATTCACAACCAGTGAAACCCATTTGCCAGACCAGGCTGGCTTTCCTTAAGAAATGTCACTTTCATGCTATAACACTGGCTCAGCAAGAGGCTGCCCCAGCCAAACATGTCACAGAAGCTGTAAGAAAGAAGAAAGATTTAACTACAACTTAGTTGTGCTCCATGCTAAAGGTTTAAGATACAATAAATCAAGGAAGCGACAAAGCTGAATACTGTGTGAAAGCTGTGTTCATGAGTTTATGATTTTTGTGTGTAGGATGATGATGAATGAATGCCAGCATGTTGGGGGATGTGTACATGAATATCTCTGTGTATGTGTGAGAATGAATGAAGTGTGCCTGTGCTAATGGTGATTACAATTAAAGGCGATTCAGGCACACTCAAATTAGTCATAATGAGGTCTTACTCACTGTGGTCAAAGCTGTCTCTGAATCCCATTCCACACAATTGTGTGAACTGACCTACTTGTGGTAGGCAGTTTAAGTGAGCATGACATATTCTTTTTGAGTCAAAGTGCATGTGTTATAGAAAACACTGAAACGTTCTTCAAGAGTACTGCACTTTTCATACTTGCTCTACATTCTTCCACTTCAAAGCATAATATAACATGGACAACAGGAGAAAAAGAAGTTGAAGGAAAAGCACACTCACAAGTACAATAATACAAAGTGCACACACACATATATATATACAAACACACAAATGCACAGCTGGTTTGTGAAGAATCCATGCAGAAACAAACAAACAAACAAGCACACACACACACACACACACACACACACACACACACACACACACACACACACACACACACACACACACACACACACACACTTTCAGGGACAGTGTTGACTTGGCTTCATAAAAACAGTACCCAAAGCTTATTTCATACAAATGCACAATAGTTCTTTACATGTAAAATGCAAACTGAGCAAATCACAAGAGGATAAGTTGCTTTCATACACAGCCAGCCACCACTTCCCCCCTTAGTATCACAGTCCATAATGATGTGGCAGAAACACTACAAATTTTATGAGGCACAGATGACATATATGATTTAAAGTCGGACGTGCTGCAAAATCAGGGACAGTTTCAACTGTTTTTATACCACTCATGTAAAGCCAGATTGTAAATTGGGGGAACAGTAAGAAGGTAAGCTGTTGATCAAAAATACTAGGCAAAGTAAAAGACATTCTGTCTAATTAGGAACGCTTTTAAATTTAATGCACAAGAAGGTTGATATATTGTGCGTGCAAGAGACCAGATGGAAGGGAAGTAAGGCCAGGTGTATAGGAGGCGGGTTCAAATTGTTCTATCATGGTGTGGATGGCAGGAGAAATGGGGTAGGGGTTATCCTAAAGGAACAGTATGCTAAGAGTGTTTTGAAGGTGAAGAGAGTGTCTGATAGAGTGATGTTTATGAAGCTTGAAATTGATGGTGTAATGATGAATGTTGTTAGTGCATATGCTCCACAAGTTGAGTGTGTGATGGATGAGAAAGAAAAAATTTGGAGCGAGTTGGATGAAGTGGTGGTAAGTGTACCCAAGGGTGTGAGACTAGTGATTGGAGTGGACCTTAATGGGCATGTTGGTGAAGTGAACAGAGGGGATGAGGAAATGATGGGTAGGTATGGTGTTAAGGAGAGGAATGCAGAAGGTCAGATGATTGTGGATTTTGCAAAAAGGATGGACATGGCTGTGGTGAATACGTATTTTAAAAAGAAGGAGGAGCATAGGGTGACGTACAAGAGTGGAGGAAGATGCACAGAGGTGGGTTTATATCCTATGTAGGAGGGCCAGTCTGAAGGAGATTGGAGATTGTAAAGTGGTGACAGGGGAAAGTATAGTTAAGCAGCATAGAATGGTGGTCTGTAGGATGACGTTGGTGATCAAGAAGAGGAGGAAGAGTGTGAAAGCAGTGCCAAGGAGTAAATGGTGGCAGTTAAAAAAGGGTGATTGTGAAGTGGAGTTCAGGGAAGAGTTAAGATAGGCACTAGGAGGCATTGAAGAGTTACCGAATAGCTGGGTAACTACAGCAGAGCTAGTAAGGGAGACTGCTAGAAAGGTGCTTGGTGTGACATCTGGACAGAGGAAGGAGGAAAAGGAGACCTGGTGGTGGAATGAGGAAGTACAGGAGAGTATACAGAGGAAGAGGCTGGCAAAGAAGAAGTGGAATTGTCAAAGAGATGAAGAAAGTAGACATGAGTATAAGGAGATGAGACGCATGGCAAAGAGAGAGGTGGCGAAGGCTAAGGATAAGGCATATGGAGAGTTGTATGAGAGATTGGACACTAAAGATGGAGAAAAGGACCTGTACCAATTGGCTACACAGAGGGACAGAGCTGGGAAAAATGTGCAGCAGGTAAGGGTGATAAACGATAGTAAGGGAAATGTACTCAAAAGTGAGGAGAGTGTGTTGAGTAGATGGAAATACTACTTTTGAAGGGCTGATGAAAGAAGAGAATGAAAGAGAGAAGGTTGGATGATGTGGGGATAGGGAATCAGGAAGTGAAACAGATTAGCAAGGAGGAAGTAAGGACAGCTATGAAGAGGATGAAGAATAGAAAGACTGTTGGCCCAGATGACATACCAGTGGAAGCATGGAGGTGCTTAAGTGAAATGGCAGAGGAATTTTTAACCAGATTCTTTAATGAAATTTTGGAAAGTCAGAGGATGCCTGAGGAGTGGAGAAAAAGTGTTTTGGTACCTATCTTTAAGAATAAGGGTGATGTGCAGAGCTGCAGTAACTACAGAGGGATAAACTTTATCAGTCACAGCTTGAAGTTATGGGAAAGAGTAGTGGAAGCTAGGTTAAGAACGGAGGTGATGATTAGTGATCAGCAGTATGGTTTCATGCCAGGAAACAGCACTACAGATGCGATATTTGCTCTGAAAGTGTTGTTGGAGAAATACAGAGAAGGTCAGAAGAAGTTGCATTGTGTCTTTGTGGACTTAGAGAAAGCATATGACAGGGTGCCTAGAGAGGAATTGTGGTATTGTATGAGGATGTTGGGAGTGGCAGAGAAGTATGCAAGAGTGGTACAGGATATATACGAGGGTAGTGTGACACTGGTGGGGACTGCGGTGGGAGTGACAGATACGTTTAAGGTGGAGGTGGGATTACATCAAGGATCAGCTCTGAGCCCTTTCTTATTTGCAGTGGTGATGGACAGGTTGACAGATGAGATCAGACAGGAGGCCTCGTGGACTATGACGTTTGCAGATGACATTGTGATATGTAGTGAGAGTAGGGAACAGGTTGAGGAGACCCTGGAGAGGTGGAGATATGCTTTAGAGAGGAGAGGAATGAAGGTCGGCAAGGCTAAAACAGAATATATGTGTGTAAATGTGAGGGAGGGTTGAGGAATGGTGAGGATGCAGGGAGTAAAGTTGGTAAAGGTGGCTGAGTTTAAGTACTTGGGATCAACAGTTCATAGTAATGGTGAGTGTGGAAGAGAGGTGAAGAAGAGAGTACAGGCAGGGTGGAATGGGTGGAGAAGAGTGTCGGGAGTGATTTGTGACAGACGGGTACCAGTTAGAGTGAAAGGGAAGGTCTACAAGTAGGTAGTGAGACCAGCTATGTTATATGGGTTGGAGACGGTAGCATTGACGAAAAGGAAGGAGTCAGAGCTGGATGTGACAGAGTTAAAGATGTTAAGATGTGCACTGGGTGTGACTAGGATGGACAGGATTAGGAATCAGTATATAAGAGGGTCAGCTCAGGTTGGACAGTTTGGAGACAAAGTAAGAGAGGCGAGATTGCGTTGATTTGGACATGTGCTGAGGAGGGATGCTGGGTATATTGGGAAAAGGATGCTAAGGATGGAGCTGCCAGGTAAGAGGAAAAGGAAGGTCTAAGATAAGGTTTATGGATGTGGTGAGAGAGGACATGCAGGCGGTTGGTGTGAAAGAGCATGATGCAGAGGACAGGAAGAAATGGAAACAGATGATCCGCTGTGGCGACCCCTAATGGGAACAGCCAAAAGAAGATGATGATGAAAGATTGTCCCAATAGTAAATATTCTACTTTATTAACCCAGCTTTCAGATTTTTAACTGAGCAAATGAAGACAGCAGTCTACTTTCATCTGCAGCACAGCTAGACCCCCTCCCCCATCTGATTGGCTTCCAGCATATTAAAAATGATAGAATACATATTCCCATTTATTACACACAAATGCACACTAGCCCTTAACACCAGATTTAAAAATGAACAAATGAAGAGATCAAGTTACTTTCATCAGCTGCACAGCTAGCCTCCTTAAATATTTCAATTTATTTTACCTACATGCACAATAGCTCTTAATGCGAAAATTTAAACTAAACAAATAAAAAGGGTAAGTTACTATCGTGTACAGCATAGCCAGCACCCTGATATAGCTGCCTGACAGCATATAAAAAAGAGAAAGCAAATATTCCAATTTATTTCACAGAAATTCACAATAGCCTTTAATGATAGACTTTATACTGAGCAAATGATAGCGGCAACTTACTTTTACCCACAGCACTGCTAGCTGCCTCACAAAAACAGAGAGACTATATATTTTCTAAATTATCTTACACAAATGCACAGTAGCCCTTAATGCCAGACTTTACGTAGAGGAAATGAAGAGGGACAGATGCTGTCATTCACAGCACAGCCAGTCCCCCACCTTGTTGCCTGTCAGCATATTAAAAAAAATGAGAGAGTAAATATATGTATTTATTGCACACACATGCACACTAGCCCTTAATGCCAGACTTTACAATGAACAAATAAAGAGTGCAAGTTGCTTTTGGCCACAGCTCAGGTAGCACACCTCAAAAATTGATAATAAAGCTAAGTCATGCAGATCTAAGTATGTTATTGTCCCCTCGTATTCAACACTAATCAAACAAATTATAGAACACAATGTATCCTTTAGGATGCACATCACCAGACATATCAAACTGTTGGTAATAACTCAGCAGTTCCTAACAAGGAGGATCAGGGGCTTAAAATTCCCAACCTACCATAACATTACTAGAGGTACTATCCCTCTTTTCTGTATCTTACATGCTCAGAAGTTACCTATAATATAACCAGGGACCCCGTAGTTCACAATGTCTTTCACCTTCACAAATCGAACAGTCCCACAAATACGAGAACCAGGCATCTAAACATGCTTCAGCAGATTAATTTTAATTAATTTAGAGAAACATCATTACTCAACATCTCCCTCACCTCTGCAGTAGACTCCTACTGCAGATAAAAGCAATGAAATTCACTGTCATCCCTAAAATGGGACCTGGATAATTGGACAGTTATTCATACATTAACCCTGGACATGGCTCACCTACCCCCTCCATGAGATGGAAGGTACAGTATAAGGTGGGAACTGGCAGGGCATAATGGTCACAAAACTCAGTAAGTAGCCTCGCACTTCCCATGATTCCTATGATTTGAGAATACATGAGCAATGAGGCTGCATTAAGGAAGGAATGAGGAAAAGGGATAAATGTATCTGAATAAGAAGGTAGCAATGGAGGACAGGAAAACCAGAAGAGGAACTAAAAGGGTAGGGATTAGGGACAAGGTGCCAACATAACGCTAGAGTATAGCACAATAAAGATGAAAAAGTTCATCCAGCAGGTTGAACAGAAACCTAGATAAGAAGATGGTTAGTGGAGCAAGTACAAGCAAGAGAAAGGGTTTTCAGAGACTTTGGAAATTACAACAAACAGCAGTCGATTAGATCAGTAGAGGGGAAAATCTAAATACTGCTCCAGATTTTGAGGATACAGTACATATGGGAGGAGGCAAATGGATGGGTGGAACAAGAGCTACAGAACAAGAGAAAAAAATTCTAAATAATTTTCTAAAAGTTATGACAAAATGTCCAGTAAAAAGTGTTGTGCCAGAACACTATTATCCAAGAAAGATCCTTTGCAAAAATACAGGGATATACAAAAACATCTGTTCTGAGTAAAGATACAGAAATAATTCCTGATAGTAAATACTAATATACTTGCTCATGGTTGATGACATAGCATGCCACTCCAACATGATTTGATTCTATGAAGATGATCACTAATGAAAAAGACAAGGTCTACTAAGTCAGTACAGTGTGTCTGGACTTCCTCAATACCTCTGTCAGCATGCATGTTAAGGACAGTACATGGTATGAAGGAGGAGTCAGTCCCAGGTGGGGATGAATCTGTTTTACTGG
Organism: Protopterus annectens; assembly: GCF_019279795.1. Lineage (NCBI taxonomy): Eukaryota > Metazoa > Chordata > Ceratodontiformes > Protopteridae > Protopterus > Protopterus annectens. The sequence continues at coordinate 1,131,147,241 of NC_056735.1, read as the reverse complement.
GAGAAGAACAGAAATATTTAGGGAGGGAAGTCTTAGGAGATAAATTGTAAGCCCACCTTAGAAATCATGCTAATCCTATCCCTTCCACTGCCAGTATCCCTACCACCTTAATTTAAAAAAAAAAGCTTTCCATAAACACTGCCACTACACAAGACAGCTCAGGCACTCATCATGTGTGCGGAAGCACGCACGCATGCACACACACTACATTTATCCCGTTACCTTATCTGAAACCTAACCATAACTCAGACACTCACACATCCACTATATATGCGCCCCCTACCTGACACTTGAACCCAAACACACACAACTCCCTTCCCAACCAAAAAACAGCAGTCGCTCAATCAGCTTATACACAGGGTGCAACACTTCACTTTGTAGACCAAGTAAACTGAAACCATGAAACCATAAATATCACACACGTGTAAATATATGCATATACGCACAGGATTGATACTCAAAATTTTTGGTGGACATTACAGTTTGAAAAAATGTCCTGAAATGTCTGGAATGTTTAGCAAAATAGTCTCAAGGGTGCAATAAAATTTGCAATAAAGAACTCTAAATTCTAACAGAAAAGCAGCACTTCTGATTACTACTTTTCTTTGAATTGTAGTACAGCTCATGAAAAAGCCCAATAACATTTCAGCTATTTTTCCTAGGCTATGTTATTTATGCAGAGATTACAGTAACACCTAAGCAAACATTATGCGATAAAACGCAGTTAATTTTCAGCCCAAGTACTCACTGTCACAGAAAGAGAGCGATATGGATTGTAAGAAACATACACAGTTTTGCTTCAAAACGTTGCTTACTTTGCCTGCAGTGAAGTAATTGGTTCATAGATAAACACTGGGCTGTTTGCTGATTATTAAAAGCCCTGGGTAACCGCCACTGGTCAGAATCAAACTCTGTACTTTGTATCTATGATGAAATGATCTTCACCATTATACCAAACCCAGTCTTGTGATACTCTGAAGTTTATTTCATGCAAATAAAGACATGGCAATTGGAAGTAATGGGCAGAAAAAAATTTAAATTTAATAAATAAATTTTCATTAAGTAATTAATCTAACCCTTTAAAACAGTAAAGCAACTGACAGTAAGCTTAAAGTAATAATGATGGTTCAGCTGGGTTCCTATTAGATGACAGAAGATGTAGTCTTTCGAATGCGCCCTGGTCGAACTTGAAAAGATGAAAAGGCAAAATGACGAAGAGGCATATAAGTTAATTCTTTCCCCTGGGAAAGAAATCGCTTGGCTGCATCCGTTACTTTGTCATTTTCATCACTGTAGCGGGATTTCTTGAAGTTCTTTTGGCATTTTTTAGAGTTGCTAAACAAGGCAAACTGTAGTGATGATTTAACATTAGGGACCATTGATGTAATTAGTCTTTTTTCAGTGATTCCACACAACATTAGACTGGAATATTTTTTAGATGCTTTATTATGTGATAGTAAAAGAAGCGCTAATGATTTGCTTATGATTATGCAATGTGTTGATTTGGTATTAACCAGCAATTTTGTATACTTTGCTGGTGAATTTTTTTTAGCAGATTTTGGGTGTAGCAATAGGGGCAAAATGTGCCCCAGTTTATGCAAATTTGGTCTTGACACAATGGGAATGTGGTTGGTTTGTGGACTGCCCTTTCAAAGACAGATTATACAAATACTTCCAATTTTTGGATGATAAATTTGTGTTATGGAGGAGGGACATTGTTTCTTTTGAACAGTACGTTAGATTTTTAGAGGGCGCTACTGATTCCTTAAAATTTACTTTTACATGTGACCCAAAAGAAATTAATTATTTGGATGTAACTACAGAAAAAGATGTTGACAGGATTATATATATTTCCATTATTTACCAAAAAGCAACTTATTCCAACACATTCCTACATTTTCACAGTTGTCATCCCTTTAAACAGAAAAGAAGGGTGGTAAAGGTACAGATGGTGCACCATTCTAGGTTGAGTTCTGAGGACTCCAAATTAGAGAATGTATTGGAATTTTTGATTAACTTGTTTAAGGAAAGATGCTACCCCGACAACCTGTTGGACAAGTTAAAATAAAAAATAATGAACTAATGGAGGGGTTTGAAGTGAAGGAGCTATATTAATGAAGTAATGGAGGGGTTGAAGGGAAGGAGCTATGTTAATACCATACAATACACTGGCCTCCAGGCAAAAGTTATGTACAGCTGTTGGGACTTGTTTTTTACAGAAGAATATAGGAATATCTTGGGTGATGGCCCTAGTGTGTTATATAACAGGGTCAAGAACATTAAGAATTGGCTAGAGAAGAACCCCACGACACAAAGTTGTTACACGGGCTCCAGAATGATGAAATATGGAAATTGTAGGAATGTAGATTCATCCACAATGGACCTTTTGCAATGATGGAATGTGTTAATAGGGCCCTAAAGCATTCAGGTAGATGTAATTGCAACACCAGGATGGTGGTTTACCTGGCAACCTGTATTTTATGTGTTGGATTTTATGTTGGCAAAAGTAGAAGAAAGTTGAGAGATAGAATATACAAACATATTTACGACATCAAGAAATGTAGAGAGACCAAATGCACTTTATAAATATTTACTTTTACTGATTTGTACATCTTAATAAATCCATGTTTTTTTTCATTATTGACAGGGTTGTAGTAGATGACAGAGGGGGTGACCCACACCGTTTGTTGGAATTTAAAGAGTTGCTTTGGCAAATTAGACTGAATCCCACAGAGAGTCCAGGCATCAGAGTATATCATTAATATTTTTTAAATTGAGGGAGAAAAATCATATGAGAAGTATATTTTAATTAACTGGTTTTATTGTATACATTAAGATGACATGAATTTTATAGTTGTTTTTAACTGTACAATGAAATTATTCAAATTAATTATTTAAATAGTGTGGCAGTTTGATGGTTAGCAGTTTGTGTACAAAAGGAAGTGATGTCAAATTTATTAATGAACTCTAAGGAAGTCCCAAAGAATTTTTTAAGGGAAGAAAGTGCTAAGTTCTTTATGTTTCGATTTTTTTATTTGAATTTTTAAATAGTTGGACAAGTTTAAAAGATGTTGCTTTGTTATACATGCTAATGGCTTATGAGCTGTAAGTTATAAAGCTTCGGATTTACATCAACATGTCAGCTTTTTGTACATCAGTTTTAACTGTTCTGGCTACTTGTTAATAATCCCTCAACAAAATAAATGCGTCTAACAACTATAAAGAGAACTGTTCCACCAGATGCAAAGCATTATGTTTTTATTGCATGTATGTACAAGCTCATTTGGAAGGATAAGCTGTTACCTGAGCAAAAGTATTGAAAGAGGGTGGTCCATCGGCATTCACTTTTGGGCCTTTGAACAGCAACTGTGAAACCAGGAAAAAAGAATGGAGTTCCTACCAAGCCATTGCAGCACCCATATGCTCTTAACAGTACTGCAAGAATGTTACAGGCTTGAAGAATGCTTGCTGTACCACAGTTACAGGTACGGATGATGACAAACATTCAAAATTGTGATTTTCTATCACAGTATATGGGATCCATACTTATGCATGAACAGCAATTTCACCGAAAGTGAAACTGCCGATCATACATTTGCGAAAGTGCTTTTCACCAAAAAAGCACTTTTGCAAAAGTATGATAAACAAATAGAAGTTATGTACCTACCATAACGTTCCATGTTAGTTGTCTTCTTCTCGCCTTCTTTCTTGCTGGATGGGTTCGGAGCCGAACCTCGGCTCCGACTCGGCCACTCTAAAAGCTCGAGAGCTAGTTCCACCGGCTTGAGGCTCCCCTTTTATCCCACAATGCTAGGCGGTAATACCTCAGATCTCGTTTGTAAGCTAAGCCCAGCTAGGAAAAATCCAGAAACTGGAAAAGGGGTAACCCACCTCTATAGAGTGACAGAAAGAAGGTGACCTAAAACCTGACGAGGGAATATATATATATATATATATATATATATATATATATATATATATATATATATACAAATAGAGGTGGTAGGAAAATAAAGGTCACAATCAAACTCCTCTAGGTCTGTCCAGGCTAGGGGGAAGGAGGGTGGGACGCAAGAAAGAAGGCGAGAAGAAGACAACTAACATGGAACGTTATGGTAGGTACATAACTTCTATATGTTAAGTTGTCTATCTCGCCTTCATTCTTGCTGGATGGGACCGCATCCCTAGCACCTTGTCCCGGGTGGCCTATCGGAACAGACTCTTGAGTACAGTGGAACCAAAGTTGGCTCTGTGTCTAGAAGCTAAGTCCAACTTATAGTGAGAAATGAAAGTATGGGAAGAAGCCCAAGTAGCTGCAGCACAAATCGAGTCAATAGGCAGTCTGTCTTGGAAAGCTATGGATGTAGCCAAAGCTCTAGTTGAATGAGCCCTAGGTTTGTTTGGTAACTGTTGATGCCTGATCTCATATACAAAAGAAATCAAAGAAGTAAGCCATCTGGAGAGAGATACTTTCGAAACTGGAAGGCCCTTTCTGCCTTCTGCATAAGAAACAAATAGCTAATCAGACTTTCTAATTTGTTTGGTCCTGTCTAAGTAATACCTTAATTGTCGATGAACATCTAACCAATGTAATTTTTGTTCTGACCTGTTGGAATAGTTAGGAAAGAACACAGGAAGGTCAATGGTTTGATTTAGGTTTGCCGGAGAGGCTACTTTAGGTAAGAAGGATGGGTTGGTACGTAAGGATACCCTATCCTTATGAAACAAAATGTAAGGGGATCGACTACAGAGTGCATGAAGTTCAGAGACTCTTCTAGCCGAAGTAATGGCTACCAAAAAGAGTGTTTTCCAGGATAGCAATTTCATTGAACACGAAGCTGCAGGTTCAAAAGGGGGAAGAATCAAAGATGTCAGAACCAAGTTAAGGTCCCAAGAAGGAGGAGGATTTCTAATAGGAGGCTTGAGGAGAAAAACTCCCTTCAAAAAGGCTTTGCAAAGTTTGTGAGACATGATGGCAGACTCTGAGATTCCAACATGAAAGTTAGATATGGCTGCCAGTTGGACCTTAAGTGTAGAAGGAGACGAACCTGAGTGGAAAAGTTCGGCCAAGAAATCAAGGACTGATTGAATAGAAGCAGTGAACGGGTCTATGTCCCTTCCCTGCGCCCAATAGGAAAAACATTTCCACTTACTAAGATAAATCTTCCGAGTGGAGGTTTTATGAGAAGCTATTAAAATATCTCGAACTGAGTGAGATATTAGAGGAAGCCTGGCTAGGGTTGGAATTGGAGGAACCATGCAGTGAGGTTCAGAGAGGGGAGGGAGCAATGTAACTGACCCGACTGATGGGTCAAAAGATCTGGAACTGGGTCCAGATGCCAGGGTTGCTCCAACAGAAAACGGTGTAGAAATGGGAACCAAACCTGTCGAGGCCAGTATGGAGCAATGAAGATCATGGAAGCTTTCTGAGCGATGGCTTTCTGTATCAATTGAGAAATCAGTGGGAAGGGAGGAAAGGCATACAGAAGTCCCCGGGGCCAATCTTGGACTAGAGTGTCTCTGCTGGGATGGCCTGGTTGGGGAAAGAGAGTGAAATAATTTTCGCACTTGCTGTTTTGGGGAGTAGCAAAAAGGTCGCAGCAAGGCCGGCCCCACTTTAGAAAAACTTTCTCCAACACTGAATTTTTCAGAGACCACTCGTGAGGCATGAGAATAGCTCTGCTCAATTTGTCCGCAATGACATTGGACTTCCCGGGAATGTGCATTGCTATCAGAAACCGCTGAGAAGAAATCGCCCATTGCCACAGTCTGAGTGCCTCTTGACATAGGGGGTAGGATCTGGTTCCGCCTTGTTTGTTGATGTACTACACTACAGACATGTTGTCTGTCTGAATTGCTATCGTTCCTATCGGAAGAGAGTCTTGAAGGGCCTGCAACGCTAAAATCACTGCTCTCATCTCTAAAACATTTATATGCAAGTGGCGTTCGTAAGGTTGCCATGTGCCCTGGACCGTCCTGCCCTGATAATGCCCCCCCCACCCGATCAGGGAGGCGTCCGTTGTCAGAGTAGCAACCAGAGGGGGAGGAACAAAGGGTCTTCCTAGGAAGAGCTGGGGGGATGTAATCCACCAAGAAAGGTGATTCCTGCATGATTGAGTTATCACAATGGAGTGGGACATCGGAAGTTGTTGGTATGACCATTGTGTGAAGAGCATCCATTGTAAGATTCTCATGTGTAATCTGGCTAATGGAAGAAGAGGGATAGCAGCCGCCATTATCCCCAGTACCTTCAGGGCCAGTCGGGCTTTGATTTTGTTGCTGTGGAGGAGAAGAGAGACTTGTTTGTATATGTCTGCTATCCTCTGGTCTGTGAGTCTGGCTGACATGCTGACTGTGTCTAGATTTGCGCCTATGAAGGTAATAGCACGACAAGGCGACAAAACAGACTTTTCGGAATTTATTGAGATACCTAGCTTTCGACATGTGTGAAAAGTGTAGTCCCTGGCAAGTAGCAGAAGATGCTTGGTGGGGGCTGTAAGGAGCCAGTCATCTAAGTATGGAAACACCTTGAATCCTTGACGTCTCAGATGAGAGGCGACCACTGCCATGCATTTGGTAAACACCCGGGGGGCTGTGGTGAGTCCAAAGGGCAGGGCTCTGAATTGAAAATGACTGGTTCCCAGCCTGAAGCGGAGAAATCTCCTGGAGCGTCTGTTCATTTTTATATGGTAGTACGCATCCTGGAGGTCTATAGAGCACATCCAGTTGTCCTTCCCCAATAGGGGTAGGATGGACTGCAGCGTGACCATCTGAAATTTTGTTTTCTTGACAGACTTGTTCAAGTTGCTGAGATCCAAAATGGGTCTCCAGTCCCCTGTTTTCTTTGGAACCAAAAAGAATTTGGAGTAGATTCCAGATCCTTGCTGGTCTGCTGGAACTGGTTGAATGGCTCTTTTTGCAAGCAACTTTGATATTTCTAACGCTGCTTGCTCCCTTTGAGTGGGTGGAATGTCTGGAAGGGATTTTTTTGATTGTTTTGGAATGCGAAAGAATGGGATCGAATAGCCTTCGGAAATGATAGACTGTACCCACTTGTCTTGAGTTAGGGATTGCCAGGCTTCTGGGTACAGTGATAAACTTCCCCCGACTGCCTCCGAAGGTGGACAGTCGGGCAACACCTCAGGGATGCTGAAAGGGCTTGTCAGAAAAGGTTTCTCGACTGCCCTGATTCTGCGGACCCCCCCCTGCCTCTAGGGCGGCGTCTACCATTATTGTTCCCCCCTTTGCCTCTAGAGGGGAACCGACTCTGTGCGTCAGGCAAAGCTCCTTGAGATTGTTTGCGGAACCACATCTTTCCCCCCTTCTGGCCCTTGGGGTAAGGCCTAGAAGGAGTAGAAAAACGGACTCCCACGGCAGAGAGAGTTTTGCCATCAGTCTCGCACCTTGTCAGGGTTTCTTTCACTTGAGGACCAAAAAGGGACGATCCATCAAACGGGGAGTTAGTGAAAGACGTCTTGAAAGGGTCCGCAAAATTGCATAGTCGCATCCAGGCATGCCGGCATAAGGCCACACCTGTACCTGCGGCTCTGCTCGCTCCATCTGCCGCATATGAAAGGAGGCGCATGGAGGAGTTAGCTATCGAATTGAGGGTAGCCAGCTGAGAGTTCATCTTATCCTGAAAACCCGCAGCTGTTGGATCCTTTAACATCTCACTCGCTTCCTTGATCAAGTCTTTCTGAAGACGAGTGAAATGACAGAGGTAGTTCAGCGAACTCATAGAAAAGGTCGCTGACGAGAACATCCGCTTCCCGTACCTGTCCATAGTCCTAGATTCCTTGTTAGGAGGATGGACGGGCACTGAAGGATCATCTAGTTCCTTCTTGGTGGCAGCAGCCACCACCATAGCATCCACAGAGACTCCTTTGGTCAAAAATTGTTTGTCTGCTGGGGCCGTAATAAACTTTGAAGGTCTCCTGGGGGTGGGGTCCACAGAGTCAGGAGCAGTCCAGGCCTTTTTTGCTACCACCTGCATGAGGGGGTCAAAGGGAGGGGACACCCAGGAAGTGGAAGGGCGAGAGCCGAACGCCTCAAGATACACAGATTCATCCTCTGAAGGGTTGAGGGCTGGCCAATTCCCCCTCTGTTTTAAGATCTCCAGGATGTCTGCAAAGGAGACATCTTCAGAGGGGGAACGGGGGGAACCTTCAGAATCCTCTAAATCCGTGTCAGATGTGACAGACTCAGGTGAGTCGATGTGCTTCCTCTTGCACTTTCTCTTCCTAGGGGGCTCTCCTGCCAGTTCAGGAGAGGCCTCGGAAGAGGAGGAGATCCCCACTGGGGACTCTTGAGGAGCTGGCTCTCTGCGATCCGGGATGAGGGAGTGAGCAGAAATTACCTGAGGAACCGTGGAGGGAGGGGCGGACGGAGCTGACTGTGGAGTTGAACCAGGTTCTAACACACTCCGCATGACCTCGAAGGCACCCCTGTCAGGCAGAGCCAGAGGTCTCCGCTCCGAAAAGCTGAAAACCTCCCCCGGCACCGACAGTGATGGCTCCGAGGCCGATGTCGGAGCCGAACTCACCAATGCCGAAGCACCGAGAGGAAGAGTGGGGTTGGACAAGGGTCCGATGCCACTCACCCCCTTGGAGCTGACGAGGGAAGTCCGGCGCCGAGATTCCTCCAACGAAGAAATCGGAGCAGACGACGGTGCTGAAGACAATTGTATCGGCTACGACGCCGCCACAGTCTCGGGTCCGAAACGCCCCGGCTCCGAACTCAAAGGAGTCGGAGGAGGAACATTTTGAGTAATAGGGTTAACCATCGACTGATGAGTCGGGCTCTGAAGCATCTGGGCCAGTGCCTCGGACTTAAGAAGTCGACTCACCACCCTCTGAAGGTCATGATCTGAAAGTCTCGACGACCTAGAGGAGTGAGACCTATGGCTCCGTTCAGACAGCAAGGGAGATGCTGGAGCCGAATGAACGGAGCCAATAGACGGTGACCTAGACCTTTACCTAGTTGTCAGTTCCGATAACCTTATCGGAGCCGACTCAGTGATGTCTAACACCTCGGCTCTGGCCGGAGCCGAGGAAACAGAAGAAATACGTGTTCGAGCCCCATCGGCTCCAGCCGGAGCCGATGTTGGAACAGACTTCGAAGCCCCAGGTGACGACTCAGAAGCTGGAGCCGACGACCTGGTAGGCTTCGAGGGTTTGCCCGAAGATAGGGTCGGGAGACCCTCAGGCTTCAATAAGCCTCGTAAAATAAGCTTATTTTTTCTTTCCTGCAGGACTCTAGGGCTGAAGCCATGGCAAACAGCACAAGAGTCCTGCAGATGCAAAGGTCCCAGGCAGTACACGCAAGAAGTGTGACCGTCTGTCAGAGACATCTTCTGACAGCACGAGTCACACTTCTTAAAGCCTGAGACCTTAGATTCTTTAGACATTACTAAAGATATAAAGTGTAATCACACACACTGACACAAACACACCGATTACACTAACTGAAAATTAAATTAAACTAATTAAGCAAAAAATTAGTTATTAATTAGTTTTTTAGTTCCCTACAAAAAAACACACACACACTCCACTACTAGGAGGGGGAGGGAAGGGCCAGAAGGCCTAAGGAAAGAACTCCTAAGTTCTTGAAGTAAAAAGGGAAGAAACTGGAGGGAATGGATAGAAAACTACTTAACTTTGGTAAATATAAGGAAAAACTAAGTTAAAGGGGTTTTAAATAAGTTTTAGATTGCTCTAAACAAACTAACCTGAAGCCGGTTGGAACAACGCACCTCGATCGCTGTAGCGGCAAATGAGATCTGAGGTATTACCGCCTAGCATTGTGGGATAAAAGGGGAGCCTCGAGCCGGTGGAACTAGCTCTCGAGCTTTTAGAGTGGCCGAGTCAGAGCCGAGGTTCGGCTCCGAACCCATCCAGCAAGAATGAAGGCGAGATAGACAACTTAACATTAGGAGAAATCAGCAGGGAATGGCTGTTGCTCAGATCAGTACAGTGGGGATAAGGGAATATTCCCATTTCCCTAGTGCGATCTCGGAGTGAGAATATAAAAGTAGGGTGTGTGTGGGGGGATTGCCCCCCACATGGGGTGTGCAGGGGGAAGCCCCCTGCGTAAATGTTAGTTATGTGTTTTTTGTTTTTTATTTATTTTTTTTTTGTTTATTTTAGGGACTTTAGCGAAAGCGCTTTTTCAGCTAAAAGCGCTTTTGCTAAAGTGTGTTCGGTAGATGTGGATTTGGACTATTGAACTCTTGTTCAATAGTACGAGATCCCAGTATATATATTTAACATTGCTAAACTCAAAAGACATGGGAGAAACACATTTCAGAAATGAGGAAATGTATGCAGAAGAACATAGTGATCCTTTAATGGACTGATACAGTGGAATCTTTGTTTCTAAGAACTCCAAGATCAGTTCCATACACTCTAAAAAGCCTAATAAGTTCATCTCATGTGAAGTCTGGCATAAAGAACCAGAAGAATGCAAGAAGACACCTAATCCCACAGCCTTTAGGTAGTGACTTGATGTATTTGGCCTGCTGATGAAAGAAATCGGTTATGTTTTGAATGTTCATTTTTTTTAGCCCGAAGCAGAGATATTTTTGTTTGAAATGAATCTATAATAGCCCCTAAAAAGATTACTAAAGGTGCAAGGGTTAGGTATAATTTATTGTAATTCATGGTGATCCACAAAACCTGTAAGAAACAGAATGATGCACAGATGTGCTGCAGCTAATGTTCCTAGTGATACTCTATTAGTAGACAAAAAGACAAGTACATGAAGATGGTTATGTTTTGTTTTGTTTTCTCAGATGTATAAACGCTGGAGGCAAACATCTGGTAATACTCTGGGGGCTGTGTGGATGGCCCAGTTATAAACTGAAAGTGATGATGAGCTATACAGACTCTTGGGAACTGCAAGTGACCTTACCAGGATATACAGGAACACATCCCTCCATGTCTAACACTGCCATGGAAAACCCTTATTCTTTGAATAGAAGAGCTGCTTTCAATGCTGTCATTCTGAATTTCTCTAACTGGACAGATGAGTTCAAGTGTAACAAGTGTAGCATTGGCTTTGGAGTGTTGCTTTTCTGAAGACAAGACATAGCTAGAAATAAGAACCATGCCCTGTGTGAGGGGGTGTGCCCACTGTACAGTGTTTTTGTTCAAAAACTGATTTACCACCATCAAACTATGTCAGACCCAGTATGGAGGGGTTGTGAAGAACAGAATCTGACAGAGAGCTGTTGTACAAATTCTGATGTGTAACTTTGTAAAATATGTCTATCTGGAATTCTTGCTTGCCACGCAGAAAGATGAGAGTCAAAACTGCCTCCCAGGGTACTGGTCCTAGGGAAGGCGAGACATACAGGGGTCACTGCTGGTATTCTACTTTCCCTTTTGAACTTATTACTGGAAACAGTTTCCGCTTGAACTTTTTCTGTCCTCAGGGTTGCTTATTAAATACTTGTTAGTGGTATAACTACCTTCTGACAGTGGGGTAATTCCATGCAAACTATGAAATGTGGGAATAAAGCATATGCTTAAATGAGGATCTAGTCATGCCTTCCTACTTCTAGAACATGGAAAAAAAAAGCCAAAAGTACCTGATGTATTTATTATCCTCAATGATAATTCTTTCTCCCGAGGCAGACATGCCTACTCAGGACCACCTTAGGCATGACTTACCTGCAGAATACATCTACAGCATCAGAAGCACATTTCAAAGCATGGACACATATTTTGTAACTTGTGACACTATCAGTACCTAGTTTTCTTTTATTAATTCAACTTTTATTATAAAACAATATAATAATCATTGATAAAATACTCATAATCCAGTAATATTTAATTCAACGGTACAATTAAGTGGCTATAGATGAATATAACTTAATTTCAGTATTGGTTTGACTGACACATTTTAGTCAGAGAGTCCTCCTATGTTTAGCCTCTTGGAAACTATATTTTTCTTGGTTTAAATTCTCCAGTTCTTTGGTGTTTCTAACATCATGATGGGAATGGACCCCATTCCTAAGTCAGAGCACAATTAAAGCTCATGAAATTAGTATTGTTTCAATCTTTGGTGTTAGCCAAAAGTGCAGTTCCTAGCACCCGCAATGTGCCCAGAACTGATTCCTTCTATAATTCATATGGAGTTGCAAGTACTGGTAGGATATCCAAGTATGACTGGAAATTCATTTTTATTAGACCTGTTGTTTCGACTACTACTGGAATTGTCTGGGTATCTTTCTTCCACTTTGCTCTCGTTTCTGCCTGCACATCCGGATATTTTAGGATGTTGTGTCTCTCTGTACATACAATACTATAATCACTGGGTATAGCAGTTTCAATGATTAATGCTCCTTTTTGTCTTTTTTCATGGATATCTGGTTTTCTCACATCTATATTTTTAGCTGTTGATCATAGATGATCCCATGCGATATAAACTACATTCTCTAAAATGCTTTCTGGTTCATGTTTCCAATGTATCGCAGCTACTCCTATACTGTAGTGATACACAATCCACAATGCAACAGTCTTTCACATTTAATGTGCCTTTCAGTGCACAAACTTTCTAACATGAGTGTATTACACCCAGCAACATGATGTACAACTCTTTCCAGTTCCTTTTTTACTTATTTATTTATTTTTTTTACAACCCGCATTTGTCTGTCTCTCACATCTTCAATTGACTTAAACTAATGAGTACATACTCTGCTATTATGGGCTGCCATTATTGTTTTTCATTTTTTGGTTTCAATTCACCTCACCTTAACCATTCCTGCATCAAATCTTGGTCAACATGAGGTTGTTCCTGAAGATTTGAGTATCTAACACTATTTATGGATTGTCCAATTTTCTTTCTTTCTCATCTGATCATATACTTTATATTCTTTCCGTTTTTGGCACATTCAGTTGCTATCTGATTTTTGTCTTCTGGCTTGATTTCCATTCTGCTAAGCTATGCAAGGGTGTCATTTTAGATTTCTTTTCCTCATGTTTTAAAACTTACACTATGTTTGGATCTGGTGAGGTCAGCAGGTGTGTATGCAGCCCCACAATTGCAGAACTATATATGCAATCCATTTTAAGGAGACCCATACCTCCTTTACAGCGAGGAATGTATAATCTTGGCATATACTGATTTTTATACATCATTTGATAAAGGTAAAGCATTTTTCTTGTTTTTCTGGCCAACAAATCTAATACGTTTTGGGGAGTCACTCACCACAAAATTGCAAGTAAGAACAGGAAGAGCAAAACTGGCTTATAGCTTGGACTTTATTTCCAGATGTCAATGCAGTTATCAATGCCAGTTTTGAAGTATTCTTTACTGAGTTTTATTCTCATTTATGCATGTTTTACTGCCAATACTTCATATATTCCCAAATATTTATAGACTCCCTCCTGTTCAAGTTTTTTTATATCACATTCCTGCCCCAGATTAATATTTTCTTGGTGCTGTAGCTTTCTTGACAATTCTTATATCATCTGAGAAAGTTTTAACTATTTGTAGCTCTTTCAATTCCTTACCTGATAAACTATACAATTTTAAGTCATCCACAAAAAGCAAACAAGATATCTTTAAACAACGTCAGTCTCTGGAACTGAAATTGCAACCATAGCTTAATCTGTTTAGTAAACAACTCAGTGGGTTAGGGGCAAGACAAAATAGCAGTGCTGACAGAGAATCACCCTGGACCCTCCTTATACCTGGGATAATAATTTGCTGTTTGTTATGACTGAACTGCAAAGTGAATTGTCACTGTTTCATGGTCACTGTAATGTAACTGATCAAAGAAGTGTGCATCTTACACACATACCTCCCAACTGTCCCGAATTACTCGCTTTTTACTGAGTTTTGGGGTCCAAATAATGGGGTGCCATGATTCCTGAGTGGCACCCCTTAATTTCCGATTTTTTTTCTTTATTTTTTCACTTAGTTTTTATTTTTTGCGATTTCGGAGCTGACGTCATCGCATGTGATGATGTCAGCTCCATCAGGGCTACCAGCCTGTCGGAACTGAGCTTGCGCACGTATCTGGTTCAAATACTGTGCGAGCGGGAAGGGAGAACAGAAAGGATATATTTAGAAGGCTCATTGGCAACTTGGCTGTATTATCACTCCTGGATTTAGAAGGCCTCACTCTGCAAGTGAAACAGTGACCGGAAAGGATGTATCTTTGGCTTCTTCGCTCTGCAAGTGGAATGGAAAGGATTTATTTTCGCTCCTGCTGCCTGATTTTATTTGTAGAAGGCTCTGTAAGTGAAACGTAAGGAACCTAGCTAATTGTCCTGACTCCTGCTGCCTGGATTTATCCTGGATTATGGAAGGAGAAAGGCGCAAATGTGTTGTGTTAGGGGAGTTGTACATGAGCTTATTTATAGATTATATGGTTAATGGAAAGAAAAGGTAGACACATTATGATGGCAGAGTATATTACTTGACTGTGCATAATCAGGAAGCTATATAGACAGACCTGTGAGTGGAACAGTAAGCAGAGGTGTGGTAGAATAAGGATTATAATTACATCTGTTCAGAAGCTAAGTGATACACCCTGTGTGGGGACAATGGCAGTTATACTGTTGTTACTTACCTTAGTTTCTGGTCAAAGATTAGGTTCCAAAGATTGTGTCACTTCTCATAAGGAACTTGGAGTGTACCTAAATGGATAGAATCCTGTACCAGACAACTGGCTATAATTAGTATTTTCAGTTTTAATTTTTTTAGGGAAAAAAATCACACAGATCTATTCCAGATACAACCTTAAAAATGCTGAGTGATTTTCAAAACAAGCAAGCGAGTCATATGTAGTTTTCTGAACTGTAACTTCAGTGGCAAGTCTGTTTTGCAATTAACATAGTAAAATAGAATACCAAAGAAAAATCTGGTCACTTAGCTGCTTACAGTAGGAGCCAGAAACACTTGTAACATTATGATAGATAAGTTTCAGAACAAGACAACTATTAAGGAACTGATATGATATTCATTTGTAACACAGGATATCAGATTACATGCAGTTCTGAAATAACAGTATAGTTGAAATGGTTAGGACAAAATGCACTATATAGAGTAGGGTGTCAAATTGGATAACTCACACCTTCTGCTGTGTTTAAATCCCCTCTATCTTTGGAGTAGATACCAGTCAGTTACACAGTAATAACACTCCAACCTGACACCCCTTTCAATAATTTGTGAATGTGTCACTCTCTTACGGCTTTAATAGTTTAATTTCAGGTACATGTTGAATGCTTGGGGACTGTAGGTTTTGCATTAGCATAAATTTTCTGAAGGGTATAAAAAATGAAATTCAAATGTCTGTCAATATTTTCTGACTTCAGTCCTCACGAATTTGCCAGAAAAACAAAATTTTATGAGGGACAAACTAAAAATATTAGGCAAAAATCTGGACATTCTGAGAAAATCTGGAAAGCTGAGAGGTGCATGACTGGAGTAGGATTGTTAGAACTACAGAGCTAGGAATGTGAATAAGGGGTAATATATACTATCTCCGAAACTGCACTAGTCTCCCTACTCCGAGGTATAACAATCTCAGTGCTAGAAGGTGCGGGGGTGAAGCGTGAAAGGAATAATAGCAAGTTTCAAAATGTAATATTATTCTGATTAAATTGCAGTTTATTTTTCAAAGTATTGGGGCTAGCTCGGGTCTTGCACTTCTGATTGTGCGTGTGTGTGTGTGTGTGTGTGTGTGTGTGTGTGTGTGTGTGTGTGTGTGTGTGTGTGTATACACTGCTGACAAAAGGAAGCAGTAAAAAGCAATTATGCTGAGCAGGTTAGCCAGTGACCCTGCAATTTAATGTGCATCTTAACAAAAAGTTCTAATGCTTCTCATACATAGTATACTACAGAATTAATAGTCAGGTTTCTTTCTTCTTCAGTGCCTGTAGTAACGTCATTAAATGTGATTTTAAAAAGAAAGCTCTGATTGTATGGAACATGTACTCAGCTAGGGCAGGTATACAGTGCAAGGATCAGGAGCGGTCATCTATTTCATGTGTTGCAGATTGTCTTGTTGGTTTTGAGAACGTGCATGACGTTGCACGACCTTTGGTTTGGTTTTGAACATGTAGGATGTCACGCGGCCTTTGGCTCACATCAGATTGAACACCAGAGCATTTTTTGGCTGCGTTGTAAGGGTTAAAAAAAAAGATGGTCTTCATTGAATTTTATTGATGTTGTCCCCTTTCACTTTCCACTTTCATGTGCTATTTCTGTGTTTCTTGACAATTTGAAAATGTAAGGAAATGGAAGCTATTTCATCCTATTCCATAAGTACTACTCTATGTTTTAAGACTGTAGATAGGGTTTAAGTACATGCAGAAGACAATGGGTTGCATCATCGACACTGACTGCTTGTGGCTTAACTCTGTTGCACTTATTGGTATTGTCCTTTTCAGAAACGTGGTGACATACTTGAAGGAAGCAAATCAGTCATTTCTGCTTTTGCAGCTTGTTTTCCATTGTTCATGGCTTGGACCTTAGGCTTGTTTTGTAAATGTTTAAATTTGTTTTGTTGGCTCAAAATATTTCTACTCAGAAGGTCTGCAGTAGTAAACTGAAGTGTTTTATGCATGGTTTGGTAAGTTTTCATTCCTCTGCATAAGCCTTATCTTTCCTGTAGTTCAGTAAACCAATTTCTTTGTGACATTTAGGTAATTAAATCCACTGTTTTAAATTTCACATTTTAACATTTATATGTATTTCTTTTTTATTGCAGTTTTGGCTTTTGTTGTCCCAGTCATCTGAATTGACAAAATAAAACAGGCACTACAAATGCAGATGCAGCAACCTCTTCATCAGTTACATATCTCTTTAATGTGGAATTATTTAGATGACTTTTACTTCAGAGATTGCCATTGTGTGCATATTTACTGGTGGATTGTAGAAGTTTGAGTAGACTTTTATGATGGAAATGTTCTGAATTGGGCAGTTTTGTCATTATTGGTTTATGCATTTTGTTTCATTGCTTACTGGAAAATTGTTCAAAACAATAAATTTTAAACCTGCGCTAACAAGTGTGCTGTATTATACAAGGACTATAATTTAATATAGTCATGAAGGTGCATCAAAGAACACATGTATGTTTCATGTGCAAGGGGCCTATGATTTGAAAACAACCCAGAGGTTATCTTTATCCACCACTGGACAGATGCATTTTGTTTGAATGTGGGTTTAAATGCTGTTTCAATGAATGTGAGTTTCAAGAGCAGAGAAGTTTTAATGCTAAGTATATTTTCATTGTGAGATTGTATTGCTTTGTTTAGCAGATATCTTAGTGTTTTTCCTATAAAATGCAAAATAAAAGTGTTAAATGAAATCCAGTCCAAATAATCATTGTAGAAGTAAAGCAGTATGCACATTACAGTGTTTATGGTAAATGGGGAGAAAATAGCCAAGTTATGGGACATTGGAATGACTGCGGGAGACTCTGTGACCATATTTTGGTTGTCTGTTCTTCAGGTTGCGTTTGAAAGTTGGTATCCCACAATTCTATTGAAGTGGGCGGGGTTATACAGTTATGTATGTAAATTGTATGTTAATCAGCGTACAGATTTGTACCTATTTTTCAGGGGCCTTGTCCAGATTTTTGATGTTTCCAGGTTGAGCGGTATGCTTACACATCTGTAAACATTCTTTTATCAATGAATGTGGAATGTTAAATGTTTTTTTTTTTTTTTTTGTAATCTATCATGCCATACTTGGATTCCTTCACTTTTTACAATTCTCTATTATGGTTTTATTTAGCAACAAATGATCCTTTGCTCCATATGACCTTTTTGTTCTGTTGCCATAACTGAATTTTTTTTTCTAAATGATTATAAACTCTCTCTGCATCAGTTCCAGTATATCCAGTATATTGTTGGTATGCCAAGTTATTAGTCTATAGTTTTTAGGATGACCTGCAGGTTTTCTCTTAGGTAGGAGTATAGTTTTTCCTGTTAACTAGTTTGGTACATGTTCAGACTATGCATATAAGTAATTCTTACTTAAAGCTTTTAGCCATAAGTTAGATACTATGTCTGGGTCTGGGGTTTTACACTTAGGAGCTTTTTTTTAATTTTGTCTTAGTTTTGCTTGTAGTTACTTTGTTCCATTTCAAATCCTCTACATTAGAACTCCTTACTGTTTCTTTTAATTCTTCTATTCATTCAGTATCTTTGTTATGTTAAACAGAGTCTTCATACATACTTCCCCAAAATGTGCCCGTTTCTTCTTTTTTAGTGATGCTTTTATTCCTTCTGGTTTGTTTCCCAATTCTCTAGCAAATCTTTCTGGGGTCATTCACAAATTGCTTATTGTGTACAAGTCTATCCATCTCTATTAAATCAAACAGGTTTTCCCTTAAATCATTTTTTTCTGGATTGCGAACATCTTCTTTGTTCTGTTTTCTGTGAATCATCAACAGAAAGTTTTAGAAAATCTTAATGTAACACCTTCTTCAGATGCACACCGCTTCATATACTGCTCCTTCATATGGGAACCCTTTGACCGATTACTCATTACCTGTGTCAGAGTTGCTACCGTTTTCTACTCCTTCCCTTGCTGTGCAACTTCAACTGGGCTTTTATACCGGTCTCCTGTAGAAGCCTCCAGAGCACCATGTTGCTAATTCTCTTCAGATGGCTCCTGTTCCATCTAGTGTTCCTTAATCCGGGTACCTGGAATTCCATCATGCTATGACATTGCCTGTGTTGGATTATTCACACTAAATACTTCACTTTGCAGATAATCCATAACCTCAATTTCTGCTTAAGTTCTGCCTTACTGATCCTATTTTCTACATTCCCTCTTTGTGTTCTTATTTTTTGTACTGTAACATGTTCTATATCTGGGTGCTTTTTTGCCAGTATGTCTCTTCAAATATCTTTGGAGTTGAGTTGCCTTTTTGTATTGATTAGGTTGGCTTTCTCCTTTGCATAAATATACCATACCAGATGTTTTTTTCTTTCCCATGTACAGGTTTCTTTTTTACAATTTCCCAAAATATTTGGATTTTATTATTTTATTTTTACACATCCTCTTTCATTTCTTTTCCCAGGCAGCCCAAAATTACTTTGTCTATGCAATGCTTTCCATAAATCTTTTGCATTAGTGAATACACATTTCCCTTTGAAACCTTTAACAGTTTTTCTTGTGCAAACATTTTTCTTTCCTTTAATTTCTCTATTAATCTCTCTAAATATCTTCTATCTGGAAGTTCTGGGCTTGATAGCTGAATACAGCAGACTGAATCTCACACCTGCTTCTCGACATTCCCCGATTGTTGGAATAAATTTACTTCTCTTCTGTATGGTGTACAGTGAGTAATCATTCTCTACAAATACTCTACTGTTTCCCACTTTTAGTACGTTTCCTTCTGCCACAGTTTTGTCAGAATCAATTCATTCTGCTGGTAGAATTGCATCTTTATTACTAAAGGTTTGGCTGTTTTCTCATGGCCAAGTTTGGAGCATACACTTTTGATTAACAACTCCAGCTGTGGAATATCAGTCCAGCTGCTTATTTGTGCTTTCATAAAATTAATACAGTCTGTTCCTTATAGTTTCTTTGGCATAGCAGAAAATCTCATTTTTTTTCCTATGTGCTCTCTCTCCTCTAATTCTACCATTTTTTTGAAACATCTCTTTTGGAACAATCTCATTCTTACCCAGCCTTTTCTTCATTTCAAGCTCTGATTTTAGCAGTTTTTCAGTTCATATGAATAGCTGTTTAAAGCTTCTTCCATTTTTTTCCAGCCTTTTGTTACTTGTGTTGATATACTCCTGCAGTATTTCATTTATTTTAATCAGCTCTGAGCACATATGACTTATTTTTACCTCTAGATTACTTGAAGTCATGTCTTGCACCAATGTTGGAGCTTGAACTACTTTTTGCTAAACAGCTGCAGGATTCTTCCTAGCTAGGGTTTTTTCCTCACCTGTTGCGATTGATTTTCTTTAAGGTTCTCTGAATTTCTTTTTTTGCTGGCATCCAGGCAGTGTACTTTCTAGCAAGTTAAATAAATTTATTCAAAACGAAAAATTCACTGGCTCTGTTTTCTGAGTTTCTGTTTTCACACTGGGAGAGCTGAAATTAAAATGTTACTCAGGGAGCACCCATGTTGGCAGTCTCAGCCTGTTTTTGTGATTTTGTGGACTACTACTTCCTTCTGCAACAGAAGGGCCATCTTTCTACTGAGCCTGGCCTAACCCTGTTGCAAGAATGTTTGTGTGTCCTGAGAAATCTACACTATTTTTTTCTCATGCATGGGACAGTCCATGTTGATCAATTTACTCACTGTTGCCATAAAATCAGGTTGAGAGGGAGAATGCACAGATTTTCATCTCTTCATTGTACACATATTGGCTACCAGGTACTGCAGGTTCAACAGTCCTGAGTCAAGTGATCCAAGGGGAAAAGTCATCAACCCTCCTAAATTAACTTGCTTAGTTATTGTTACCTTGCCACACATCATCACTTTTGTTGTAATGTGCTTAAATCCTGTCAGTACTCAGCAATCCCAGAAAATATGTACCTAGTCTCCTAAAAACACCAGTTAAACATATCCAACAAGTTGACTGAGTGTTGGAGTAAATTCTATACAATTTGGAAGGTGTACAGAAATACTTCAATTGGGATTTCTACCCATAGAATATACATTTTCGGGACTGTGTGATCACAGAAGAATTTTAAGTTATGTACTTATCATAACTTGACATATGTGTTGTCTACTCTCGTTCTGATTCACATATGGGTCACAAATCCGATCTTCTGATCTGACTTGGTAGCATTCTACAGACTTAAGCTTCTAGGCTCAAGTTCCTTCCACTTCCCACAATCCTCTGTACTAAGCACAGCTTCCTCAGATCATGTTTGCTGCCTATTAGAAATAAGGAAAATAAGTAAAAGACACAAATCCAGAGGCTCAATCAGGAAAAAAGGAATAAAGGTTCCTGAAAATGCTTTACAGATCCTCCAGAAAAAGTACAGTTTTGTACCTACCATAAATGTAGATGTTCGAGGATCTACATTGCTGCAGTCATGACCTGTGGGTAGTCCGCTGTCCTTGGTCGGCCCGAATACCAAAGGGCTAGGCTGGCATCGGTCATTGTCGCTTAGAGCTGACGTCAATACGCAGTAGTACTTAAGTGCATGACCGACGCCATATCCTCAGTCTTTCTTGCCCCAGATGTCAGAAGGCCTAAAAAGAAAGGCCAAAGCCAAAAATAGGAAATGCCCAGCAACCCCCAGTGTGTAAGTAAAGAATATCTCCAAACGAAACCCAGCAACCCCAACCTATAGAGGGGAAGGAGGGAGGGAAAATTGGACTGCAGCAATGTAGATCCTCAAACATCTACATTTATGGTAGGTACAAAACTGTACTATGTTCTTCGTCTCACATTGTTGCAGTCATGACCTGTGGGTAGAATCCCAAAGCAAAGGAAAAGGGAGGCTGGCAAATTACAAAGAATTAGGGGCTGCTAACATGCCCTGTAAAACTGCAGTGGCAAACCCAGCCCTGGACTTGGAATAGAGAGGGAGATGGTAATGCTTAGTGAAAGTGTGTACAGAACTCCAAGTAGCTGCTTCCAAAATATCCTTAGTAGCTACACCCCTCAAAAAAGCAGTAGAAGTGGCAGTAGCCCTAGTAGAATGAGGCCTGATCCCAGCAGGGACATCCTTCCCATGATGAGAATAACAAAAGGCAATACAATGACCAATCCACTTTGAAATAGTCTGCTTGGAAACAGCTTTCCCCTGTGAACTCAAAGCAAAAGAAAAGTACAGTTTTGTACCTACCATAAATCTAGATGTTCGAAGATCCACATTGCTGCAGTCCTTACATATGGGTAGTCCGCTGTCCTCGGTCGGCCCGAATACCAAAGTATTAGGCTGACGTCGGTCAAGGCGCTTAAAACTGACATCAGGACGTCAGGGTACAAAAGCGCATGACCGACGTCATTTCCTCAGTCTTTTCTTGCCCCAGATGTCAGAAGGCCCTAACAAGAAAGGCCAAAGCCAAAAGCCAGCAAAACCTAACCAACCACCCGTGCACTAACCATATTTACACTATGTAAAACACAAACCACACCACCACCTTCAACAACAGAGGGGAAAGGAGGGAGGGTAAATTGGACTGCAGCAATGTGGATCTTCGAACATCTACATTTATGGTAGGTACAAAACTGTACTATGTTCATCTCACATTGCTGCAGTCCTTACATATGGGTAGAATCCCAAAGCAGAGGTAAGGGAGGATGGCAAAACTATAAGGAATTAGGAGCTGCCAACATGCCTTGCAAAATTGCAGTTGCAAATCCAGCCCTAGATTTAGAGTAAAGTGGAAGGTGGTAATGCTTAGAGAAAGTATGCACTGAACTCCAAGTAGCTGCTTCCAAAATATCTTTAGTAGCCACCCCCCTTAAAAAGGCTGTAGAAGTGGCAGTAGCCCTAGTGGAATGAGGCCTAATCCCAGCTGGAATCTCCTTACCATGATGGGAATAACAGAAAGCAATACAAAACCCAATCCACTTAGAAATAGTTTGTTTTGAAACAGGTTTGCCCTGAGAACCCAAAGCAAAAGAAACAAACAACTGCTGAGACTGCCTGAACCCTTTAGTTCTGCTCAAATAATATCGCAACTGTCTGTGTATATCCAAAGTGTGCAAAATCCTTTCCCCTGTATTTTGGGGGTTTGCATAAAAAGTAGACAAATGAATAGTTTGGTTTAAAGCCACACTAGAAACCACTTTAGGCATAAAAGAAGGGTTAGTACGCAAAGACACCCTGTCCTTGTGGAAAATTAAGAAAGGCTCAACTGCCATAAGGGCCTGTAATTCAGAAACCCTTCTCGCAGAGGTAATGGCCAACAACAAAGCAGTCTTCCAAGATAAATATTTCAACTCTGCCGATGCTGCAGGCTCAAAAGGTTGTATAGTGAGTTTCTCCAACACAAAATTGAGATCCCAAGCAGGAGTAGAAGCTCTACGTGGGGGTCTTATATTTTTTGCCCCTCTAAGGAATTGCTTAAACAAAGGCTGAGAAAATAATGGTGGGTCACAGTCGTAGTGAGCAGAAATTGCTGCAGCATGAACCTTTATAGAGGAGAAGGACAAACCTTTGTCCAATAACTCAGTAAGGTATTGAAGCGCAACACTTAAATTAGGTTTAGAAACATCAAAATCCTTTGCAGTACTCCAAAATAAAAATCTCCTCCATTTATCTGCGTAAACTTTCCTTGTACTAGGCCTTCTGGCCTCCAAAATAACATTCAAAACTTGTTGTGGAAGCTGAGACCCTCCAGGGTTTAAAACAGAATATGCCAGGCTGTCAGATGTAGAGAATGAAGTTTGACATAGAGTAAATGACTGTTCTCCTGAGACAGCAGGTGAGGAATCGAAGGCAAAGGCCATGGAGGCTCCTGTACCAGACTTCTCAGTAATGGGTACCAGTGCTGTCGAGGCCAATCTGGAGCTATTAAAATCATGTTTGGCTTGTCCTGTCTGACCTTCAGCAGTACCTTTGGGAGGAGAGGCAGAGGTGGAAAGGCATACACGTGAAGATTGCTCCAATTGAATGAGAGAGCATCCACTTTCCAAGCCGAGGGATGAAACCTTTTTGTGCAAAACTTTGGCAGCTGGTAAATGTCTGGAGTTCCCCATAACACTGTCAATCTCTGAAATACATGAGGATCCAATTTCCACTCGTGGGGATCCATAATTTGTCTGCTCAACACATCTGCTAAGGAGTTCTGTGCTCCTGGCAGAAACCTTGCCTGAAGATTTAGCTGTAAACTGAGAGCAGTCTCCCACAAAATCATTGCTTGCCTGCATAGAGGATAAGAATGCGTTCCCCCTTGCTTGTTGATGTACCACATGACAGTTGTGTTGTCTGTTTGAATCAACACCTGTCCTGGAAGAAGTAAATCCTTGAAAGCTATCAATGCAAATTGGACTGCTAACATCTCCTTCAAGTTGATATGTAGATGTTGAAGTCTGGCAGGCCACGTGTCTTGTACCCATTTTCCATTTAGATGAGCTCCCCAAGCTTTGTCTGAGGCATCTGTCGTTAAAATCTGACTCGCCTCTGGCCGGGTCACAGAGAGTCCCTTGTTTAGGTGACATTCCTGAGCCCACCACAAAAATTCCTTTTGAATGCAAGGTATTATTTGAATGACAGTGTCCAAATCTTGGCAGTGCTGTGTCCATACATTCTTGAGATACCATTGTAGCTTCCTCATATGCAGTTTGGCATTGGGAAGTACCAGAATACAAGATGCCATGAACCCCAAGGCTTGAAGGACTGTCCTTGCAGTCAGCCTGGACTGATGAGACAACTTATGGAAGTAAAGAGAAAGATTCTTTTGTTTGTCCGGGGTCAAAAAGGCCATCTGGGATGCTGTATTCAGTCTCACACCCAGAAAGCACATGTCCTGAGAGGGTACTAGACTGGACTTTATTTCGTTCACAGAATACCCCAGGCATCTTAACACTGCCATCACATACTGTAAATGATGAAGAAGTTCGTCCTTTCCTTGGGCCAGTATCAGGCAATCGTCCAAATAAGGATAGATCTGTATTCCTCTTAGCCTGAAAAAAGCTACCACTGGAGCCAGAACCTTCGTGAACACTCTGGGCAGTAGATAAGCCAAAGGGCAATGCAGAGAACTGATAATGTGAAGTCCGAGCCCGAAAACGCAGATACTTCCTGCAACTGGGCCTGATAGGAACATGAAGGTAAGCCTCCTTGAGATCCAGGGTCACCATCCAGTGATCTTTGCCCAGCAGAGGTAAAAGCTGTTGTAACGTTAACATTTTGAACTTGGGAATGCCCAGATATGTGTTGAGGATGGATAAATCCAAAATTGGTCTCCACGTGTTTCCTTTCTTTGGTACTAGAAACAGGCGAGAATAAAATCCTAAGCCCACTTCTGGCAGAGGAACCGGTTGTATGGCCCCTATTTGAAGTAGTAGAGAAATTTGTTTTGAGCCTCTAGTCTTTGCTGAGGAGGAACGTCCGGCATGCCTTTGAAAGGAGGCAAGGTATGGAAATAAAACTTGTAACCCTGGTGTATGATATCCAATACCCATTTGTCTTGGGTAACCAACATCCAATTTTCCTTGAAGAGTGCTAACCTTCCTCCCAAAGGTGCTGCCAGGCAAGAAGGATCTGGCAGCTGAAAAAGTAGGTCATTGGGCCTGTTTACGAAAGGACTGGCCCCTGCCCTCACCCGAAGATTGTGCAGGGGAACTCCCTGTTCTAGGCCTGAAAGAACTCTGAGCTCTGCCCCTACCACGTCTAGATCTACCCCTAGACTGAGAATCATAAGAAGGATACGTCCACCCCTTAGCAGGCCAATTCCTACTAAACTTCGGAGGCTGAACTTGCAAAAAATCTTTAACAGTCTGCATAGACTTAGCCTTGTCTTCCATTTTCTTCAAGACTGACTCCACAGGTGAACCAAACAACAAATCAGACTGCAAAGGAGCATCCAAAATCCTTGTCTTAACATGGTCAGATAAATTCTGATCCTTCAACCAGGCGTGCCTGCGAAGAACTGAGCCAGTGGCAGCCACCCTAGACGAGGCCTGCACAGCATCAAAACCACACTGTAATGAATGCTTACCCACCTGTTCAGAGACATGCACCAAATCTTGCAATTCTTTACACTCAATGCCTTCTGCCAGAGCATCCACCTTAGACTTCAATTGAGAAAGAAGAAAGTTTTGATATTTCAACATATGAAACTGGCAATTCAAAGCCCTCATAGCTAAGGTAGAAGATGTATAGACCTTCTTTCCCCATCTATCCAAAGCTCTGGCTTCTTTATCTAGAGGAACCGGATTTTTTACAATAGAGGCCTTGACACCCTTAGGTCCCTGACTAATAGTTTCTGGGTCCGCCCGAGGACTCTTATAAAGATATTTGTGAGCCTCAGGCACCCTGTAATACCTATCCGGCTTAACAGGAGCAGGCGGCAGAGAATCAGGATTAAGTGAAGCCTCTGCAAACACATCTTCCACAACATCCAGAACAGGGGATATAGCCAAAGGCCTATGCTGGGGTAACAGCAAAAACTCCCTAAGCCTTTTCGTAGAATCAGAGAAGTCCTGACCTTCCCACTTAAAATGTTCCTTCATAGAATGAAGTGTCTCTGAAAAAGAAAAATCCTCTGGAGGAAAAGCAGAAGGAGTGGAATCATCTGCATCAGAATCAGAATAAGGAGAGTACTCCTGCAAGTCTTCAGCCGAAGACTCTGAAACATCCGAAGCCTGTTCAAAACTTCCCAACTCTGGCTCCACCCTAGGCCTCTTATCAGGAGGGGGCATAGAACCTCTAATCAGAGTAATCAAATCTTCTGCCATTTTAAGCATGTGCTTCTTAGGCACAGACCCTGCTGAACTAGGAGAGACCCCAACAGGAGCTAAAGCTGGCCTGCCTCTGGGAGAAGCCTTGGAAACCGAAGGAGAAGGCCTAACCACCCTAGGAAGGGAGGGGAGTACAGTAACTTGAGAAGCCCCTTCAGCCTGACCTGCCTCCTGAGAGACTACCTCCTGCAAAATCAAAGTCTCCCCCTGAGACTCCAGAGAAGTCTCCGTCGGAACCACCGGTTCCACTGAAGCCTCTAAAGAACCGGCGTCCGGAACGGACGACTCATCTTGCCTGGGTTTAACTGCTTTGTCTTTGCGCTTCTTAGAGAAGCGGGCCGGAGAATCCGGCGGCATATTATAATTGCACCGCTTCCCAAAGACCAGCCTAGCACAATCTAACCTTCGCAATAGTGCGTTTATTGAACCTAGCACAAAAGCGACACCCAACAACGTCGTGCTCAGGCCCCAAACAAGGAATACACAAAGAATGATAATCCCTATGCGGTATCTGTTTCCCACAAGAAATACAGTTATTCACTTTTTCTGACATCCGGTAAAACACTGAGGCAAGAAAAAAACAAAATAATCCCCAACGGGGTACTTAGCCAACTTGGATTCGGTCTGAAACTCCGAATTCGAAAAATTTCAGAACGCCGAACGGCACTTGCAACGCTGCTTCTGCATCGGACCATGCGGCAAAAAAGACTGAGGAAATGACGTCGGTCATGCGCTTTTGTACCCTGACGTCCTGATGTCAGTTTTAAGCGCCTTGACCGACGTCAGCCTAATACTTTGGTATTCGGGCCGACCGAGGACAGCGGACTACCCATATGTAAGGACTGCAGCAATGTGAGATGAAGAACATCAAATAACTGTTGAGTTTGTCTGAACTCCTTAGTTCTGTTCAAGTAGTAACGTAACTGCCTGTGGATATCCAAAGAATGTAAGACGTTTTCCCCTTTATTTTGGGGGTCAGCATAAAAAGTAGGCAAATGAATAGACTGATTCAAGGCCACACTAGAAATCACTTTAGGCATAAAAGTAGGGTTAGTCCGCAAAGAAACTCTATCCTTATGGAATATCAAAAAAGGTTCAACTGCCATGAGAGCCTGCAATTCAGATACCCTCCTGGCAGAGGTTATGGCCAACAAAAAAGCAGTCTTCCAAGACAAAAAATTCAGTTCAGACGTAGCTGCAGGTTCAAAAGGAGGTAAAGTAAGTTTCTCCAAAACAAAATTGAGATCCCAGGAAGGAGTAGGAGCTCTACGTGGGGGTCTTATATTCTTTGCCCCTCTAAGAAATTGTTTGAACAAAGGATGAGAAAATAAAGGAGGGTCACAATCATAGTGAGCAGAAATGGCTGCAGCATGAACCTTCACAGAAGAGAATGACAAACCCTTGTCCAGTAATTCAGTAAGGTACTGTAGTGCAAAACTCAAATTAGGCACTGAAACATCAAAACCCTTTGCAGTGCTCCAAAGAAAAAATCTCTTCCATTTATCAGCATAAACTTTTCTAGTGCTAGGCCGCCTAGCTTCCAAAATGACATCTAAAACCTGTTGAGGAAGCTGAGACCCCACCGGCTCCATCACAGAATACGCCAGGCTGTCAGATGGAGGGACTGCACCTGAACATTGAGAAAATGACTGTTTGACTGGGACAACAAATGAGGAATCTGTGGCAGAGGCCAAGGGGCCTCCTGGATTAAACTCCTCAGCAGAGGATACCAATGTTGACGTGGCCAGTCTGGTGCTATTAGAATCATGCAAGGCTTGTCCCGTCTGACTTTCAAGAGTACCTTGGGGAGAAGAGGCAGAGGAGGAAAAGCATAAACGTGAAGGTTGTTCCAACTGAAAGATAGAGCATCCACTTTCCAAGCATCTGGGTGGAACATCTTTGTGCAAAATTTTGGAAGTTGAAAATTCAGTGGGGAAGCAAATAGATCTATGTCTGGAGTTCCCCAAGCCACAGTCAATTGTTTGAAAATCTGAGGATCCAGGATCCACCATTTGTCTGCTCAAAATATCTGCTAGAGAGTTCTGTGCTCCTGGCAGAAACCTTGCTTGAAGATTGATTCGCAAAGTCAGAGCAGTCTCCCATAAAATCATTGCTTGTCTGCAAAGAGGGTAGGAATGGGTTCCCCCCTGCTTGTTGATCTACCACATGACTGTTGTGTTGTCTGTTTGTATCAACACCTGTCCTGGCTGAAGGAGTTCCTTGAATGCCATCAAAGCAAATTGAACTGCTAACATCTCCTTCATGTTGATATGCAAATGTAGTAGTTTGTGAGGCCACATGTCTTGTATCCATTTTCCATTGAGGTGTGCTCCCCAAGCCAAGTCCGAGGCATCCATTGTTAGGATCTGACTCGCCTCTGGTCGGGACACAGAGAGTCCCTTGTTTAGGTGACATTCCTGAGCCCATCAAAGTAATTCTTTCTGGATGCAAGGTATAATCCGAATGACAGTGTCCAAACTGTGGCAATGTTGAGCCCACACACTTTTGAGATACCATTGTAGCTTCCTCATATGCAGTTTGGCATTGGGAAGTACTAGAATGCAAGATGCCATGAACCCCAAGGCTTGGAGGACTGTCCTTGCAGTCAGCCTGGACATTACTGATAACTGCTGGAAGTAGAGAGGAAGAGTTCTTTCTTTGTCCGGGGTCAGAAATGCCATCTGAGAGGCTGTATTCAGTCTCACACCCAGAAAGCACATGTCCTGAGAGGGCACTAGACTGGACTTTATTTCGTTCACAGTATACCCTAGGCACCTTAAAACTGTCATCACATACTGGAGATGCTGTAGTAATTTGTCTTTGTTTTGAGCAAGAATCAGGCAATCGTCCAAATAAGGATAAATTTGTATTCCTCCCTGTCTGAAGAAAGCAATCACAGGAGCCAGAACTTTTGTGAACACCCTGGGGGCAGTAGAAAAGCCAAAGGGCAATGCAGAGAATTGATCATGTGAAGTACCAGCCCGAAATCTCAGGAATCTCCTGCAGCTGGGCTTGATAGGGATGTGAAGACAGGCCTCTTTGAGATCCAGGGTTACCATCCAATGATCTTTGCCTATCATAGGCAGAAGTTGTTGTAATGTTAACATCTTGAACTTTGGAATTTCTAGGTAGATGTTGAGAATGGACAAATCCAGAATTGGCCTCCAAGTGTTTCTTTTCTTTGGTACTAGGAATAGACGGGAATAAAATCCTAGGCCTACTTCTGAAGGAGGGACCACCTGAATTGCCTCCATCTGCAAAAGTAAAGAAATCTGCTTCTGAGCCTCCAGCCGTTGCTGAGGAGGCACATCCGGCATGCCTTTGAAAGGAGGAAAAGTGTGAAAATAAAATTTGTAACCTCGATTTATTATATCCAACACCCATTTTTCTTGGGTGATCAAATTCCAGTTTTCTTTGAAAAGTCCCAACTTTCCTCCTAGAGGAGCTGCCAGTAAGGGAGGGTCTGGCAGCGGAAGATACAGGTCATTGGGTCTGCTTACGAAAGGGCTGACCCCTGCCCTCACCAGAAGACTGTGCAGGAGAACTCCAAGTCCTAGGTCTGAAGGAACCCTGAGCGTGAGCCCTGCCTCTACCACGTCTAGACCTGCCCTTATGCTGATAATCCGAAGAAGGATAAGACCATCCCCTAGCAGGCCAATTCCTACTAAACTTAGGGGGCTGCACCTTCAAAAAATCCTTGACCGTCTGCATAGACTTAGCCTTATCTTCCATCTTTTTCAAAACAGATTCCACAGGAGGACCAAAAAGAACTTCAGATTGAAGAGGAGCATCCAAAATTTGAGCCTTTACATGTTCTGACAAATTTTGATCCTTAAGCCAGGCATGTCTACGAATAACTGAACCTGTAGCAGCCACCCTGGAAGAAGCCTGAAGAGCATCAAAACCACACTGCAAAGAATGCCTGCCAACTTGATCTGATGCATGAACCAACTCCTGGAGCTCCTTACACTCCATACCCTCAGATAAAGCATCCACCTTAGATTTCAATTGGCCTAATAAAAAGTTCTGATACTTCAGCATATGAAATTGGCAATTCAAAGCCCTCATAGCTAACGTAGAGGAGGTGTACACTTTTTTCCCCCACCTAACGCTCTAGAATCTTTATCCAAAGGGACTGGATTTTTAGCCACAGAAGCCCTAACACCCTTAGGGCCTTGAATAATGGTTTCCGGATCAGCCCTAGGACTCTTATACAAGTACTTATGTGCTTCTGGAACTCTGTAATACCTGTCTGGCTTAACAGGGGCCGGAGGCAGAGAATCAGGATTAAGGGAAGATTCAGAAAAAACATCCTGAACAACATCTAAGACAGGAGGAATAGCCAAGGGCCTATGTTGTGGCAGAAACAAAATTCCTAAGCCTTTTCCGAGAATCTGAAAAATCTTGACCTTCCCACTTGAAATGCTCCCTCATGGTATGTAAAGTTTCAGAAAAGGAAAAATCTTCTGGAGGAGAAGCAGAAGGACAGGAGTCCTCTGCATCCGAATCAGAATAGGAAGGAAAATCCTGAATTTCTTCAGCTGAGGAATCAGAGTAGTCCGAGGAATGATCCACTCCCTCTAAATCTGCCTCCACCCTAGGCCTTTTCTCTGGGGGGGGGGCAGAGAACCCCGGATCAAAGTAATCAAGTCCTCCGCCATTTTCAACATATGTTTTTAAGGAACAGGGGCTGGAGAGCTAGAAGAATGACCAGGTCCAACAAGACCAGGTTTGGCCTTTAGCCAGTGAAGTAGAAGGCCTAATAACCTTTTGTAAGGATGGAACTACTGAAACCTGAGAAGCACCCTCGGCCTGTCCTAACTCTTGAGAGGCCAACTCCTGTAAAAGTAAAGGTTCCCCCTGGGATTCAGCCGAACCCTCGGCAGGATCCACAGATTCAACCGAAGGCTCCGAAGAACCGGCGTCCGCCACGGACGACTCATCCGATTTAGATCTCAAAGATTTATCCTTACACTTTTTAGCGGTAGCGGGCGTCGGAGGATCCGACGGCATGTTATAGTTACACCGCTTACCGAAAACAAGCCTGGCACAGTCTAACCTTCGCTTAATGGTGCGCTTATTAAATATAGCACAAAAGCGACACCCAACTACGTCGTGCTCAGGCCCTAAGCAAGGAATACAGAGAGAATGATAATCCCTATGAGGTATCTGTTTCCCACAAGAAATGCAATTATTAACTTTTTCTGACATCCGGATAACTGAGGCAAGAAAAAACAAAAATTTCCCCAACGGGGTACTTAGCCCAAACTTGGTCTTCGGTCTGAAACTCGGTAAATGAAAATTTCAGAACGCCGAACGGCACTCACAAACACTGCTTCTGCTTCGGACCACGTGGCAAGAAAGACTGAGGATATGGCATCGGTCATGCGCTTAAGTACTACTGCGTATTGACGTCAGCTCTAAGCGACAATGACCGACGCCAGCCTAGCCCTTTGGTATTCGGGCCGACCGAGGACAGCGGACTACCCACAGGTCATGACTGCAGCAATGTGAGACGAAGAACATCAAATATTCCAAGTAGGGGGAAGGATGGGAGGGAAGGTGAATCAGAATAACAATGGACAACACAGATGAAAAATCTGATGTTCTCCTCCTCATTCTGATTCATGTACAGATCAGAATCACCAGTTACATTCTCTCTTGGGTGACTTCAAGGAAGTATATGCCAGAGCACTGTAAAGCCAAAAGAAGCTCTGCTTCTGGAGACAATGTCCAATTTGTCATGAGTCACAAATGTATGGGATTTAGACCAAGTGGCTGCTGCACAGATGTCATTGAGATTCTGGATGAAAAGGCAGATGATATGGCTACAAATCTAGTTGAAATGGCTT